>NC_061110.1:91417968-91450468 GCF_015104395.2 Macrobrachium nipponense | reverse complement strand
GTACCATCAACGTAGCCGGATTTGTTTTTTGAGAGAGCATTTAAAAAAGCCTTACACGCCATCTCTACATATATATATACACAGCCCACCTCTCTCTCTCTCTCTCTCTCTCTCTCTCTGTCGTACCATCAACGTAGCTCGATTGTTTTTTGAGATATTTAGTAAACTAAGCATTTATAAAAGCCTTAAAACACCATTCTCTACATATATATACACAGGCCCCCACTCGGCTCTCTCTCTCTCTCTCTCTCTCTCTCTCCTCTCTCTCTCTCTCTCTCTCTCGATATGTCCTACCATCAACGTAGCCTGATTTGGTTTTAAGAGAGATGCAGTAAACTAAGCATTTATAAGTCTTAAAATACCATTCTCTACATATATACACAGGCCTGCATCTCTCTCTCTCTCTCTCTCTCTCTCTCTCTCTCTCTCTCTCTCTCTCTCTCTCTCATCTCTCTCCTCTCTATCTCCGATATGTTCCTACCATCAACGTAGCCTTGATTTGGTTTTAAGAGATGCAGTAAAACTAAGCATTTTATAAGTCTTTTAAAACACCATTCTCTACCATATATTACACAGGCCTGTCTCTCTCTTCTCTCTCTCTCTCTCTCTCTCTCTCTTTAGAATAATATGTTTTCCCAAGCTGCTCAGGGCTCGAAAGAATAACCCACTCGTACGAAAACAAACAAGACCATCCCTCCACCAGAGTTACAAGGATAAATCATGATTCCTATCGAGGAGGAGGAGGAGGAGGAGGAGGAGGAGGAGGAGGAGGAGGTGGGTGCAACAGCAGCATGCAATCGCGACAAGAAAGGGGCGAAGGGGGCGGGGGGCGAGGGAAGGGAGCCAAGTTCGATATACAAAGATGATTTACAAATAAAAGAAAATAACAAGAAAGTCCGGCCGGACACGGCTCGTTCTTCTGCGGTTGTTAACGCCAAATTTGACGGACGAAACTACATGTCAAATATCCCCCTTTTTCGTCATTATCATCATCTTCCTCCTCGCTGGTTTTCTCTCAGACATGCAACTCGCTTCAGTTCATACCACACAAGCAGATAGTTTTTATTTATTTATTTATTTATTTATTTTAAATCTTTACGGGGTACACCAGAAGCTATATTTTTGGAAGATTGTTGGAAAGTTGCTCTATAGACTGCACCTTTAATGCCCAGTGCCCCACTAGTAAAGGGTACGTGTTACATAGCAGTGCCCTACCAGTAAAGGGTACTTTTCTGCCTTTATGCCACGTCACGTGGCTCAGTACCAAGGCACACTGTCACATTTACCAATGGATCAATGTCACGTTACCACAACTTCCCAGGGACTATGTCAGGTTGAAACACTGACCATAATCAGTCCATTATACCACATTGCCCGGGAGCAGGCCACGTTGCCACATAGCCAGGGACTAGATCATGTTGCCACATTACCCCGGACCTCGCCACGCTGCCAAATTACCCATGATCAGGCCACATTACAACACTACCAGGGACAATGTCTTGTTGCTAAACGTCTATTACTAGGCCACGTTGCCACACTTACCAGGGACCAAACCGTATACCAGTGACCCTGTCACATTAGCAAACCTCCTTTAGAGTATTTCATATTGCCCACTACCCAGCCCCGGTCAGTATCAGTGAAACTTATCAAAAGACAGAAAACCCAATAGAATCATGACAAGGTGGAACACGAACACCACCGGGATAGGCTTTGTATCATATTGAGGAACGAGTTGCAGATGGGAGAATGAGAACAAGGGAAAATAATCCAACGAATATTAAAAGTTTTATCTCATAATACCGCAATAATGAATAAACTGAGTACGGCTATATTGCAAGTCTTCGTTAATTCTCCTGGGAGTCGGGTAATGATATGGGCAGATTTAACAGAGGCACCAGAATCCATTTACAAAATTTATACGATTACGTATTGCCTCCAGGAAGCAGACCAGCCAGCAACTGCGTAGACTGAGAGAGAGAGAGAGAGAGAGAGAGAGAGAGAGAGAGAGAGAGAGAGAGAGAGAGTTTAGCTTTTATTTCACAACCCAGAAAGGTGGGTCTGCCCCGCTTATATTACTTGTCGTTCACCCATTTCACTTCTTGATTCCCCCAAATCAAAGGTCAAAGCACGTGCTGGCATAAGACCGACTGAATCCTACGGCGTAAGTATAGTAATACGTATCTTAGCCCATAGAGAAGCCATAGGCTGTAAAACGTGTCTCTAGCACAATGCGAAACAAATGAATTCGTAAGCTTTCCTTTGTTTTACAGTTTTCGTATTGTAGTTATTAAAAAAAATAACGACTCCAAAACGGTCAATAGAAGGTTAAATGAGGTTGAAGTGGGGCGGTTTATAATTTGCCAAAATTGGCCTATACAAATAAGAATTCTTTTTATGTAAACAGACTCGGCATTGACAAAAACGTTGAAGGAACCTTAAGAATTCTAACTTATCACCTGGATATTCACTCACGTTACCATGTAATAGATGCATTTATAATACTCAAAATATAGATTCATTAAATACCTTTGAACGAAACCACGCGATCATGAATCACGTGACATGGTCGCACCCATTCTGATATAATTATAACTGCCGAGATTGGAGGCGTTTTATTCTCAAAATACTGATGCATCATCACAAAGCGTCTTTAATTTCTTTTCGAACGACTGAGTATAGATAAGTTAAACTATAAAAAGCTTACGACGAATATTGTTCCAATGATTCGAACATAACCTATACTATTAACCGTATCAAGTTGCATTATCTCACAACCTAAATATACTCAAGTTGACGTTGATGGAGAAACTGAAGGAATGCAACAGGTATATAAGATGGAGCATGGGGGTGGAGGGGGGAGAGGCCCCCTACCAGCCAGGCCAAAAGCAACGTCCTAAACTGGGCTATGTTAGTTTTAAGAAGTATACTCTTAGTACCACTGCCTCACATTTTAGCCAAGGTTAGAGGGGCCGTGGTATTCTCTGCCTAGGTGGCAAGCTGTTACACCTCAGGTTAGGGTTGATGGATTATGGATGGCTAAGCTACTATGTGTCCCAGTTGGGGGAATGCTACGACAATGCTAAAATGCTAATTTCTGTATGCATCATTGGATCTAATATAAAAAAAAAAGTAGTTGAATGATGGTCATTTTGTAATTTTCCCCAGAGTAAATATTGGATAGGTGAAAAATGTCTTATCTATAAATTATAAAAAATGTGGGGGTTGGTTATCATAAGTCCAACTCTCATTATAAAGGTAATCATTATGTTCTCGGACACTGCTTGGGAGATGATAGACACTAGCAGGACCGGCAATGTTAATATTAACAAATGTGCTAGTTTTTTTTTCTTCTTCTTCTTTGTTACTTAAGTACCTAAGTCAACCTAACTAATTCAACGAATTAAAACTACACAACTCCTTAAGCTTAAGAACTTGGATATCTTCAAACTCGTGCCGTTTTTCATGATAGCATTCAGTTTAACAAAGGCTGTCTTGAGTTTAAATGCTGACGAAGGGTATAAAAGGCTCTATCATGTACTGTATACGCCTAATGAAGTAAAAGAAACTTAACCCGTATCGAAGCAATAATATTCCCATAATATTTGCCTCTCAACAAAAAATAAAAAAATAAAAATCAATTACCAGAACTGGAACACAAAAGAAATGAGCGCTTCAAGCTATGCAACTCCAAACCACGGTTAGGCATATGCAGGACCAACTCAAGAATTCCTCAAGGCATTCAAAAAATGAAGAAAAATTGATCAAGTAATATAATTTACAACAGTTCTTAATGTATCTGTCGCTGGTTTATATAACTTGTAAATCATAGGTCATAGTTCACATACGAGGTCTACTCTGTTGAATTATCATTAATCCTTTGTTTAAACTGGGTCTGGGCATATACGTATATGATGTCTACACTAAATCGCGGACAAGGTGTGCCACCTTACCTGTTATGGTGCCGACCGCAAACTTATAGAGAGATTAATCACCAAATGTCACTTTTATGATATGTGGCCCTCTAATAGGTCAAGATTAGGACCCTCTAGGGTCAGATTAGGACGGGTGGGGGGATGTGGGCGGTTCTGGGAGGTTCCCATTCAGGTAAGGATCTGGCACTCTAGGTTAGGGAAGGATATATTAGGATTTTCCTTTATTTTACTTCAGGTAAGGACTCTGCATCCTGGGATGGGGAAATATATATTAGGATTTTCCTTTATTTTACTTCAGGTAAGGACTCGGCATCCTGGGATGGGGAAGGATATATTAGGATTTTCCTTTATTTTACTTCAGGTAAGGACTCGGCATCCTGGGATGGGGAAGGATATATTAGGATTTTCCTTTATTTTACTTCAGGTAAGGACTCAGCATCCTGGTATGGGGAAGGATATATTAGGATTTTATGTATTTTACTTTAGCTAAGGACTCTGCATTCTAGGTTGATGAAGGATATATTAGGATTTTTCTTTGTACTTTGTACTTTAACTTCAGGCAAGGACTTGGCATCTTAGAACGGGGAAAGATATATTAGAATTCTCCTTTCTATTTTACTTCGAGTAAGGACTCGAGACTCTAGGTTGGGGAGGGATATAATTAGGATTTGTTATATTTTACTTCAGATAAGGACCAGGCACCTTAAGTTAGAATGCACCTCTCTAACTTCAACTTGAAACCCTTTTAGGTTAAGAGAGGGGGGTGCCAAACCAGGTCAAGGTAGGACTTAGTGACCTGGGGTAGGGTAGGTTGGGTAGTTAGTTTAGGATGCATCGGGTAATTGGCGCTGTGACATCTCTCATCCTTTGAAGTGTGATTTCGTCAATGATTTTGGTCACTGAAACGTTACCATATATTTTCCCCGCGACTGCTTCTTACCTGTTGGGGAAATCATTTGCTGCAGAAAATGGAGATCCGTCGAGGAGGTTACGAAGGCTTTCTTGACGATTATTGTTGGAGCCATTCTGTCCAATTATCACTGACGCTCTCCTGAATAAATGACTTGAATATCTATTACACAGATAATGTCCCTCGTCAATCAATTTAATAAAACCAGCGAGTGACGTCACACATTCCAGCCTAAGAGTGAGAGATGGAAGTTTCGAAAAACAGGGACTTTAAAACGAGCAACGACACTTTTTCCATCAGACGAAGTATGACTTTATAGTCCTTGAAACTTGAATTTTCACGACAAACATCAATCATTTTTTTTTTTAAATTTCAGGATTGAATTTTCACGATTAGTGACTTATAGAAGCTTGTCAATGTCTTCAGACATTAGTCAAGTGCTCAGTCTGATCAACTGCTGTTTGTAATTAGGAACTTGCATCTGATTTGATCTTTTTAGCAACGTCATTCTGAACCATAAGAGGATTCCACAATGTATGACGTTAATCAACGTCATCATTACATTTCCCTTGCTCCTGTTGATCAATACTGTTATTCAAATCATATGTCATTGTAAGGTATGATGATGGGAATACTGGAAAGTGTTTGTAAGGTGTTTTGACGTTGCATGGAACCAGTGGTTATTCAGCAACGGGACCAAAGGCTTTACGTGACTTCCGAACCACGTCGAGAGTGAACTTCTATCACCAGAAATACACATCTCTGACCCCGCCCCCTGATGATTGCGGACAAATCGGAACTCGCGGCCACCGATGGCAAGCCAACACCATACCGACCACGCCACTGAGGAGTTGGAATACAGAATCTACATTAGTCAAGTGCTCAGTCTGATCAACTGCTGTTTGTAATTAGGAACTTGCATCTGATTTGATCTTTTTAGCAACGTCATTCTGAACCATAAGAGGATTCCACAATGTATGACGTTAATCAACGTCATCATTACATTTCCCTTGCTCCTGTTGATCAATACTGTTATTCAAATCATATGTCATTGTAAGGTATGATGATGGAATACATAAGGTTTGTTTGTAAGGTGTTTTGACGTTGCATGGAACCAGTGGTTATTCAGCAACGGGACCAAAGGCTTTACGTGACTTCCGAACCACGTCGAAAGTGAACTTCTATCACCAGAAATACACATCTCTGACCCCTGAATGGATTGCCGGACAATCGGAACTCGCGGCCACCGATGGCAAGCCAACACCATACCGACCACGCCACTGAGGAGTTGGAATACAGAATCTACCTCGATTAAAAATTCAGAAGTACAAAATACGACCTCAGCTATCAGAAGTCTTTTGATTAATTTTTCCTCTGACTCGAATTGCAATGCAATTTATATATATATAATATATATATATATATATATAGAATTTTTTCTAAGTATTCCAGTAATTAAAAACATTGTCACCTTAGAATACGATATTTCATATTTCATTGCTAAAGCCTGACGTTTGTCAGTATGATTAAAACCCGGAATAAAAAAAAAATACTTTCCACAATAAATTCACTCGTGTTTATTGTGGTGTTGCTGAACTGGTTACAAGAGGAACTCTAGGAATCTTTATCAGCATCGATTCTCCTTTCTGGAATATAAATTTTGCATTGCAGTGTTAGTGCAATTGCAACTCTCACAGTTGAATTGCCTAATTATTGTTTTGTTTGTATTGTGCTTTTACGTTGCATGGAACCATTGGTTATTCAGCAACGGGACCAACGGCTTTACGTGACTTCAGAACCACGTTGAGAGTGAACTTCTTTCACCAGAAATACACATCTCTCGCTGCTCAATGGAATGGCCGAGAATCGAACCCGCGACCACCGAGGTGGGACGCCAACACCATACCAACCACGCCACTGAGGCGCTTATGGCCTAATTACACACGACTTAGGAGTTTGAATAAGCACATTATTACCTACTTGAAGAATGAATGGGCCATAATTCTCTTGTACGGACGACTCACTGTGTTCTTGGCCAGCCAAGTCACAGGAAAGGTTCGCTATATCAAGTTGGCCCTCCTGGGAAACAAAGGCAATTATGTAATTGGGTAAAATAACCCAGTCGCTAAAAAAAAATATATAACATAAAATTCTAAATTTGATCCATGAATACCTTCATAAAACTAATTTGTCGTTTTCCAGCATCAGGTATGATACCTATACCGAGTTTGTCAGGCAGCTTTATCTAGGCTATGTGGAATCATTTGCTTAAGTGAGGTTGTGGAACCGTCTGACATCAAAACATTGAAAAGGGAGCAAATTCATTCTTGCTTTCTGCTTTTGACGTCTCCTGAATTTCAGGTGTGTCTGTTTTATTTTCTAGTCTCTCATATTTGTTTATTTATCTATTTATCACCTTACAAACTCGTCTCTCTCAAGAGAGATCTCCCTTCGGAATTCTCTCTGGTTTATACTGCAGTCTGGTGACTCCGTCCATAAGGGATTTGCAGTTTACGTTTTCAAGAACAGAAACAAGTAATAAAGACAGCGTTCTGTAGGATATAAGGAAACTGATACACTCCAAGTAATGTAAATAATTTATTTTGTAGCACTACATACTGATTCTCATCTTAAAACAGGAGAGCTTGACAGAGCCAGCCGACTCAACGGGAGGCTAAAATAATAATAATAATAATAATAATAATAATAATAATAATAATAATAATAATAATAAAGAAAAAAATTTTTCTAATACCTTTTCTTTAAGCATCAATCATCATCACAATTCTATTCTAATGCAAATCGAAACGTGATTATCATTATCTAGTAAAAGATCGCCAAATGACAACAACATCTGAACCACTTGATAATTTGTCAATAATTCATTAAACAGCATTCGCCATGATGGCAAAGAGGGCTGGACTTATATAAAGTAGACCGAATATTAAGGCCCGAGTTCAAGAACAACTTGAAATCTATAACAGTCAAAGTTCATGAAATCTATAACAGTCAAAGTTCATGAATGTACACTGCAACAAGTTTCATGAAAAATAAGACAAACGACTCAACGGAATTGAATATAAATAAAAAAAAAACAAGAAAAAATATACAGTTGACAAAACTGTGTTAAGTTAACATTTATTTTCACTAACCTGTGACCTCTTCCGTTATAACATGGAGACTTAAAATTAGTGAAGTAGACGAAAGTTATCGACATCTTTTATATGTAAACAGTTGGCATATACAATAACAATTATTTTTTTTATAAATTTTTTTTCGGCAGTTTATTAGAGAAAAATAATTTTTGTTCATCTTAAAGCTTTATTGCGCATCCAAAACTTCCATCCATCAAGGTTAAAACTTCATCCTTCTACAACTTCCTAGAACTTCCTTTATCTAAAAAGAGTCAGATTGGTCATCAACTCGTGAGATCTGTTTTCTTATCAAAGGAAAAAAAATTGAAGTCTGGTCTCTTATATATATATATAAAAAAAAAACACTGATTCGTTGGTGAAGTTAACACAGACTCAAAGAGGGGGATATGTCCCCCGCCCCCTCACCCCTACCCAAATCTTTAGAGCGGGATAGAAATAATTTAGATATAATTTACAGAGAACATTAAAAAAAAGCCTTTTACAAAACACGCAATGAACGTTGCATAGACACAGCTTACGGTATACTGTACATTAAGTACCATTTAACAAAAATACACAGATCATACATACATTAAATTAATTAAAAAAAAAACCTGTTACAATTATATCAAGTATTATACACCCACAAGACGACACAGATCTTGTTGACACTTTGTTTATATTTTCAGTCATGCATTCTGCTTGGTGCTTAAACAGGGCTCCTTTAAAAAAAATAAATTAAAAAAAGTTCATCGTCCATTTCAATAACAACAACAACAACGACACCGAACACGTCAACGTAATTAATTGCCTAACAGTAATTTCTGAAATTTCCGAAAACATGAAAAGTGGTCAAAACAGAAGGACCAACAAGCACATACATTGTGCATTGTCTCCCCAAAAACTGATGCATTACATCATCAATAATAGTCTATACCCTAATATATATCTATAATATTCAAATATATGTATATCTCTACGTATATATATATAATAATAATAATAATCAGTACAAGCACTAATAAAAACACAAAAAACTATAATGAGATCAGTAACCGTATTGAGAGTCATGTTGGCCCATGAATGGAGTGTATACGATCATACAGAAGAGAAGGGGCGTGGCCGATGAAGGACACGGAAACACGAAAGATGGTGAGACATTCCAAGTCAAACACGTAACATTTCACCAGAAGACGCCAGAGACGGGAGAGAAAACGGAAGATTACATTCTGAAGGACCAGTAAGCGATTCGCGCAAGATAGAAGATCATGTGAGTAGCATGTATATAGTACCGTTCTGCCTTTGGGAATTATTATCAAATAATTTCACACTGTTCATTATGTGAAGATCCGTTATTTGAATGAAGTGGCCAATGGCTTACTCATTTGCAAGAACAGCAGAGGAGGGTTTAATGCCCAGGTTACCGAAAAGCAAGTTCTGAATGACCCCGGTTCTAAGATCTTAATTCAAAGCTGACCTGGAGGGTGAGAGAGAGAGAGAGAGAGATCACAGACGGATACTTGGGAAGATAGACAAATAGAAAGATATATATGTATGGTGGGGAAGGAGACGCGGCATAAACTGGCAAAGAAGATGAACAGCCAATCTCGTTCCAGAATCTAACGCAACATCAGCAGTGACAAGAGGCGTGTTGAACAGACGAACAAATACTGAGAATAAACTAATGCCCTGCAACAATGTTCAATCGCTTTTTCTCTGCTATGCAATTCACCTATACAGCTCCAACCCCCATCCCCCCCCCCTTCCCTTCCCCTCCCTCACCTTGATTTCTGGGACGAAGAAGATACCTCTTTTCTCTCTGTCTCTCTCTCTCTGTTCTGAATTTCTGAAGAGTCTTATCAAGAGGAAAAGAAGTTTTAAAGTTTAATCCTCAGAGGGAACTAAATTACAAAGTAAGGGGTCGCGGATAACTTATTTCAGGAAAAAAAAATATTAAACTGATTGGCTCATCAAGCGGATTACCAATTGGACAAATATACGTAACTTTATAGCCTGAATGATTCAAGATGGAAGAAGATCAAGGGACAAGTACGTTGACAAAAAGGATACAAAAGTGTAAGGAAGGAGGAGGAACTCATTGACAGATGGGACCCAACGATTTTACTGAGCATTCTGACAAGACCACCGTCCTACGCTTACTAAATGTCAAACCCACGATTTGAACGAAATGAAAGAGTCTCAAAGAGAAAGCAACAACACACTCCGGACCATAAATAACATTTAAAACCTTATCGTTATGACCGAATTACAATGACAGCTTTAATGATTAAAAATTGACACCTATCTAAAATGCCTATGTGAAGTCATCAGCATCACATCATAACATCTGTTTTTCCAAGTCGGGAAATAGAAATATCAACAGACAATAAACAATAGCATTTTGATCACATGATTAATATAATATTCATATAATATTTAATATTTACAAATCAAAAGCAATATATACAGATTCCATATATATACAGAATGGTTTACACTTATGTACAATAAATACAGCAAAAACCTTTTCCAGTCACAAAAGCGACTTTTTTTGCGTCGTCACATCATTATTACTATAAATCAACAGATTTAAACCTAAGATATCGACTGAGATTCAAGAAAGAAAGATTAGGAGAAAGGAGACAAAAAAAAAAAAAAATATTGGTAATGAAATAATCACCATCAAACTTTCTGTGAACCTGTCATCATCGATTCTCTGTATCGTCTGTCTGTCTGTTTGTTTGTTTGTCTGTCTGTCTGTGCCCTTAAAGGCCCATATAGCGTCCAAGGCGATGTTCCTGCTTAGTGAAGAGGTACCAAGTAAGAAGGTCTCGTCCATTTCCCCAGCAACAGGATCACGGGATCATTTTCGTTCATAAATCCAAGAGCAATTTATACATGTATGCACTACTGACCTGATCCAAAGAGCAATGTATCCATGTATGTTTTGGTACGTGTCATTAACCTTCTCGTCCAAAGAGATGATACATACACACACATACAAACGCCAACTTCAAGTTCTGATCACATGTGGTAAACTGGTTTGATATGAAATGTCTCGTCACAAATAGCATCTTTTTACCAACATGTGCCAAAAAAGAAAAAAAAAGTGGCAGTAACTGGCTCGCGACACACACACACACACACACACACACAGAGAGAGAGGAGAGAGAGAGAGAGAGAGAGAGAGAGAGGTAAGTCACAATAGTCGCCGCTGCAGCAGCATCAGCATCAAACCTCTCTCTCTCTCTCTCTATCTCTCTCTCTCTCTCTATAAAGGACGAAAACGAAAAGTGTGTTGCAGTGATTATCCACTTTAAGTGGTCAGGGCACAATAGCAATGATTCACATCTTGAGTGTCTGTTTATCTGCCTTGCGTTATTCCCAGCGACACAAAGAAAGGGAGAGAGACACAGCAGAACACTCAAGGTCTATGAGACGCTGATGGTTTTGTTGTTGTAGTGTGAGCAGCTAAGTGGAGAGAGGCTGTGAGGAGAAGGGAAGGAGGGTTGTGCAAGATGACAAATTATTGCGAGCCTGGGTACAGGTGGAGTGGAGGAACCCCAGATGAATAATGGTCCCATGTTGACTGCCAGGGTCACAACGCTAGGGGCCACTTTTGGGACTCCCGAGGTCATACGAGGGCGGTTTTTTCAAAGGGGGTTATGATCATCGAGTGTCACTATACAGGGTGTCCATAAAGTCCCAGTATCATTACAAGCAATAAATACTCGTAATGGTATAGGGACTTTATGGACACCCTGTATAATTCTCCTCCCTCTTCCTCTCTACGGAATAGCGTTTTGCTCTTTGGACCACCTGAGGCTTAGGAGTCTATACTATACCTCCGAAAAGCTCTTTAACAAAGTAATACAACAATCACGACGCCGAAAGGACCCCGTCACTTCAGGGTGAAAGGATGAGAGAGACACCAATCCTAAAGTCTTGAAACTTGACGTATCCGGAGAGGGACGGTTAGACTCCACCTCCTTGAGAGCGTTTTTTGTAAAAACAAAAGTGAGCGCGTGCCTTCTTCTTCATTTTAAAATCCTCGACGCAGCAGCAGAAGAGAAGAAGTCGAAGAAGACTGATTGCCAAAACGCGACGCCCCCCCCGAGACGCGTTCACGTCGATATGAGCCGCGGTACGGGCGGCGGGGGCGGCGAACTTCGGGCCGGGCTCAGACGGCTTACGATCGTAGCGCCGCCGCCCACCACGCCTACCACCGTTCCCAAGGCACTGCTGCTGCTGCTGCTACTGCCGCTGCTGCTGTTGCTGTTACTGCTGTTGTTGCTGTTGCTGCTGCTGTTACTGCTGCTGCTACTCGCCGTGGAGTCACGGCGCTTGGCCTGCAACTTGACCCAGGTGTCTCCGAGGGCCTTGGCGAAGTGGTCATCAACTGCAAAGAAGAAGAAGAAAAAAAACGATTAAAAAATGATGTCTGAGAAGACATTAAAAGGATAAACAAATAAATTAATCCCTAAACAAACGCCACTCTCTCTCTCCCAATAGGCAGTCGGCAAATAGAGGTCACTCAGCTCAGCCTTATGACTACCATGACCTCTCCCATGACAACTCTACTGGTCACGAGCGTCTGCTGTGGGAATATGACTTCCCGCCTCTTCCATCAAGCAGTATTCATCACAAGAAGTGCTCGTCCCCGGACATTGGTACTGGATAGCTAATCATGTGACTCCAAAAAACGATCTTTTGTGTGTAGAATATTTGAATGTACAGTCTCTCCTTAGTAAGATATGTGAAATTGAATTAATGCTCTTAAATAGAAATATTGATATGTTATGTTTAACTGAGACTTGGTTAACCCCTATGTTGTCGATTCACTCGTTGAATTTCCTAATTATACAATATTTAGATGTGACAAAGGAAGAGGTGGAGGTTGTTGTATTTATGTGAAAAATAATCTTTCTGTTAACATTTGTAATCTTAAGGTTCAAAGAGTAGATGGGGTAGAAGAGGTTTGGCTCTCTGTACAATCTCGTAAGCTACCTTCTGTTATCATTGGTTGCTTGTATAGACATCCGCATGCTTCAAATGATACTTTTAACATATTTTGGAATGTCTGAGAGAGGTTTCTTTAAAGAATAAATCAATTTATGTAATAGGTGATCTAAATGATGATTTGATGGTAGGTTCAGCAAAGATGCATAATATCATAAGAGTCACCAAACTAAATCAAATGATTAATAAACCTACTAGAGTTAGCCCCATCTCATCCACACTACTAGACGTTTTTATAACTAACAAGCAAGGCAGGAAAGGGGGGTGTTTTATTAACATGGAGGTAAACCCAAGTATTGTAGCTGATCATGAACACATTTCATTTATCATAGATATTAAGAAGCCAAAACGTAAACCAGTCACGGTAACCTCTAGGTGTTTAAAATATTATTCTGCAGATTTGTTGTGCAATACATTGCTAGACCAAAACTAATTCTAGATACAATCATGCATACTGATGACACAGATATTCAAACAGGAAATTTTCAATGAAGTTTATAATAGTGCTTTAGATAAATGTGGCCCCAATAACCACGAGGGAAATAAGGAGACCCAGTGCGCTTGGATAGACGATGATCTCAAAAACAGAATGATTGAAAGGGACAAAATGCAAGAAAGGCTTAAACAAAATAGACAGGATGAAAATCTAACAATGAGTATAAGGAAATGAAAAAACTCACTCCAATTCTAAGATGCGTACTGCCAAAGCTTATTATAACAAAGACAGATCAAGAAAAGTAAATCTCGTAAAGAAACATGGAAATTATGAATAATATTGTATCTACTAAATCAAATAAAAAGATTGAATACGACAACCCAAAAGCTAGAGCAGATCAATTAACCAATACTTTGCTAATGTAATGTAGGAAAATAACTTATGGTAAAACGCAGGAAATGCTAACAAAGTACGAAAATGAAGATGATAGAACCGACTCAAACTAATATTGGTAATAATATAAGAGTTGTTTAGGACCTCAACCAGTTACAGTAGAAACAATAATATTAACAGTTAAGAGCTTGAATAATAGTAATGCTTACGGGACGGATGGTATTCCTACCAGCTTTCTAAAAGATTCCCTTATAGTTATTTGCATATTATATCACAGTTATTATAAATACATCGATTGTAACTGGGAAATACCCTTCTATTTGGAAACAACCCCTCGTAAACCCTCTTCACAATGGAAGGAGACAGGACGACCCTGGTAATTACAGACCTGTTTTTCTGTCCTTCCGGTGTTATCGAAGGTAATGGAAAAGATTGTGTGTAATCAGTTAATGGAACATCTAGAAAAAAATAATTTGATTTCTAACACTCAACATGGATTCCGTAAAGGTTTATCAACAGAAACAGCTTTGATGAAATTACAGATGAAATTTATATTTTGATAGAAAAAAAGTTTCCATTATTATTTTATGCGACCTATCAAGGCATTCGATAGTGTTAACCATGATGAAATGTGGTAACTCTTAAGGAACATCACATGATACTTTTTGGTTTCGAGATTACGTGGGAGATAGGATCAGGTAGTAGTTAGATTAGGAGACGTAAATTCTTGTATTGAAAAGGTTGAAATTTTGAATTTGGGGTCCCACAGGGACCTGTCCTAGGCCCAATTCTTTTTTTTTGTAATCTACGTTAATGATATGATTAAATACATAGAAAAACTGCCTGCTAATTCAATATGCTGATGACACCCAAGTTCTTTTGGCTGATCAATTAGAAAATCTAGATGCCTGATTAAAGGACTGAACTAATATTGCTCAAAATTAAGAAATATTTTCTAAGGAAAGGGCTATTATTAAATGCCACCAAAACGCAGTGCATGTTTGTGGGTAGCTCACAGTATACTAGCAAAATTCCAGATGACATTGTAATAAAATGCGATGGGGATAAAGTAAAGATAAGTCAGCATGTGAAAAATCTAGGTCTACACATGGACAGGTATATGACATTCAGTACTCACATTGACGAGCTGAGTAGAAAAGTCAGTGGCATTCTAATGTATCTAAGTAGAGTAAAAGATTACTTTGATGATACTACTCGAGCCTTGATTGTGGAAAGCCTGGTCCTGAGTGTAATAAACTACTGTATTAAGATATGGGGAGTAACAAATGATATGCACATGGAAAAAGCTCAAAAATCCAAAACTTCGCAGGTAGAGTAGCCGTTATTGGGGTGAAAAAACACGATCACATCACCCCAACCCTCCAGCAATTAAGTGGATAAAATTAAAAGAAAAGTGTATGTACGATGTTTGTGTTTTTGTTTTTAAAAGTTTGAGAAAAGAATATCCCAACTGGCTATACCATTTCCTACAGTTGGTAATTGTAGGAATGCATTAACAAGACAGAATGAAATCTATATGTAGACAGCTATCGAACAGATTTGTGGGTTCACGCTCGGATGGCAATAAGGGCCCAGCTTGCTGGAATAACTACCTCTGAATTAAGAAAATGTATAGATGTTAGTTCTGAGTTATTCAAAAGGAAACTTAAGCAATACTTCTTAAATTTTACTTGAATGTATATATATCCTAAAATTTTTACAATCCAATTATTGTGAATTTTATGTAATAATTTATATTGTAATGTAGCAGAATAACCATTTTATAATGGAATAAAGGTTTTTGACTTTGACTTTGACTCTATCTCTCTTACTCCCACCTGCTACATCGGCACGACTTCCATCCAGCTTTAGGGGGTTCAGGAGGAGGAGGAGGAGGATGGGAACAAGGAAAGGTAATGATCAAGTCCGAGACTGGTGGCAGCCCTAAGGATCATCCCAGGGGCGTCGCCGAAGGGCGTCGGTCGCCTAAGGATGTTCCCACTGACTTTTAAACGTCTCTCTCTCTCTCTCTCTCTCTCTCTCTCTCATCCCTGACTCGAAAAATCATTTCTCTCTCTCATAATATATATATACATATATACATGAGAGAGAGAGAGAGAGAGAGAGAGAGAGAGAGAGAGAGAGAGAGAGAGAGAGAGAGAGAGAGAGAGTCTTAAATTTTTTTAGACTAGAAAATCATCCATGTCTGCTTGTGGACCGCACAGCGGTACCTTCTAAATTTCTGAGTTTTCAGAGAGAGAGAGAGAGAGAGAGAGAGAGAAATATGGTGACAGCCCATTTGCTCTTTTCACGACCATTTAAGGGCAAAACGTTGCTCTGATTTTTTTAACAAGTTGAAAAGGTCACTTTAGCAGGGCGTATTTTTCGTTGATGTCACTTCTGTGATTACATTAACCGCTATTTTTTTTACTGTCTAAATCGTTCTTCTGATATGCAATGCTACAGCAATACACGCTTTTCATATTTTGATCATTTTATCATAAGTTATCCTATATATATATATATAATATATATATATATATATATATATATATATATATATATATATATATAGAATTTGCTTGCATAAATTCACCTCTTATGGTGAATTCAGCTTCAGACAAAATCCGTGTAACATTGCGTCATCTTTATAAGCGCGGTTGCATAGATGATATACGTGTAAAATGACTACAAAAAAGGCAAAAGATTCAACGTACTATTCGAAACTTGAAGCTCGGTTTTCAGCGTTATGCTCTTTTATCGCGAAAGAACAAGACATTAACAATGGGGAGATTTACTCTATGAAGCAGAAGACACTTGTCTAAAGCTTTATAATAGTAGCTCGCTGAGGTAAGGCACCCTGGAGAAAAAGTAGCCCCCGCCTCCAACTCCTCCCCTCCCCAACCCCTTATTTTTTTCTTCTTCTTCTTCTTCTTCTTCTTCTCTTCCTTTTCTGCTACTAGTACTTCTAATATTCCCACGAGAGTTTACGAGCCGCGTGTCTATTGTTCTCAATTGCCCGACTTCCCGCTACGCGAATTTATTTATTTATTTATTTTTTTGCTTTTCAGCTAATAAATGCCTGGCCTCTGTATAATACCAATTGATAAAATCCCTGACGTCTTGATTTCGTCCCTGTCTGCTGGACGGTGCGGACGAAATTATTATCAACTAAAAAATTCCCCTTCCGCTTACATACACTATAAAAATAGATCAGTTCCGAGTCAGGGGGAATTAGATATTAAAAGACATTTGTAGCTCGAATAATTTATATGAATCACGGTGATGTGATAATTATTCATATATATATATATATATATATATATATATATATATATATATATATATATATATATATATATATATATATACATAGATATATATAGATATATACACAGGGAGATTTCTACAGCTGCTGGAGTTAAAGTTATCGGAAACGAAGTTCGAGTCTAAAGTTACGATAATTTTATGAAACAATCACAAGCTCGTTTAAAAAGAGAAGAAAATCCCTTTCTCGGAGTCCTGACGAGAGAGAGAGGAGAGAGAGAGAGAGAGAGAAGACACGTCAAGTAAGGCCACTTGTTGTGGGCGCTATTAATTCTATGTCGACATGCAGATTAGCAGTCGATAAGTCAGCCTCTCTCTCTCTCTCTCTCTCTCTCTCTCTCTCTCTCTCTCTCTCTCTCTCTCTCTCTCTCTCTCTCTCTCCTGCAAGCACCACTGTGCTTGCATGCCTGCCCCCAATGACTTCCGCAGGCACGATTCTCATTACAGTCTCCAATGAATGACCGAGATCTCATGGAATCATTTCTTTGCCTAATGGCCGAAGGAAGTGAAGAGAAGAGGGCACGCAAGCAATGATTGCTGCACTCAGCACGCAAAGAGAGAGAGAGAGAGAGAGAGAGAGAGAAGAGAGAGAGACTAACATTACTTCGCTTCCAGCATGACGCTCTTATCCAGTAAGTACTGCCCTGAAGGGACCGGTGAGGAAAGTAGGCCTAAGATTAAGGCTTTTGGGATGGATGGAGGGTACAGACCCGACAGCGTGGTCTGAAACGGCAGGTGTGAGAGAGAGAGAGAGAGAGAGAGAGAGAGAGAGAGAGAGAGAGAGAGAGAGAGAGAGAGGAGGACTTGCTTGATTGGTTTCAAGATCCGTGAAGTGGAAGGTTAAGCAGGATATGCTCTCTCTCTCTCTCTCTCTCTCTCTCTCTCTCTCTCTCTCTCTCTCTCTCTCTCTCTCTCTCTCTCATTTCAAAAGGCTTTATTGTATAACCTTGACTATAAGGAGAAAAAACGTACATTTTCCTTAAAAAAAAAAAAAAAAAAAAAAAAAAAAAAAAAAAAAAAAAAAAAAAATCCGTTTGAGCAGTAAATCTCCTTCGTTCCTGATAAATTGCAAATAAACAAAAAAATAAAATGAGATATATATAAGAAAATCCTCAAACGTCGCGACAAAGACGAATAAAAAAAACAAAAGTACAAGAGAATCGTAAATATTATCTGGAGTGAAAAAAAAAAAATGGCCCGGGGGTGAGAGAACCACCCAAAACCAGGTGATAAATAGGGCAACCAGGAAAGGCGAAAGAACGCCTTGAAGGGAACAAGGGAACAAAGTCTCCATAGGCCTACAGAGAGGCGGGCCCAGCCAGTCGACGACATATGGTAAAGCCCCTTACTATATATACTACAGGCAGGTATCAGGCCCTGTGATCCTTGAGGTCATATACAAATCTCACCTAAACAAAGAGAAATCCACTTCTCCTCCTACTTCTTCATCTCCTCCCCTCCTCCTCCTCCTCCTACACCTTGGCCCCTCCTCTTCTTCATCTCCTCCCCCTCCTCCTCCATCTCCTCCCCACTCCCCTTCCTATTTATCTTCTCCCCTCCTCCTCCCCCTTCTCTTTAGATCCTCCTCCTCCTCTTCTTCTTTATCTCCTCCTCCTACACCTCCCCCTCCTCTCCTTCATCTCATCCCCCTCTTCATTTGATCCTCCTCCTCCTCCCACTCGTGAAAAAAAAAAAAATCCTCCTCCACCAACGTCTGAAACACATCAACTCGCTGGCCCATTTATAACCTGTCAACATATTTCTGTCATCAAAACCATTCTCTCAACACCACAAAGAAAAACTTACTATATACGGTCGAACATTTTTTATTTTTTACATTTTTTTAACGTAGCTGTCTTCTCCAGCCTCAAAGTTTAACAGTTGATTATTTATGGAATAAAGTCGCGGCTGGCGGCTTCTATGTAAGTGACTATGTTTTTTTTTTATCAAGTGTGTATATAAATATATAAATATATATATATATATATATATATATATATATATATATATATATATATATATACCGTTCCCTGGAGATTACCCCAAAAAAGCCGCAAAAGTGTGATACAAACACCAGCACCCCTTGGAAAAAAAAATCTTACGAAAATAACATACTTAAGGTTAAATTGTGGTCGCTAAGCTATTTTTTTTATACATGCAATGGGGCCAAATGTCGAATGCTAACGAGAGAGAGAGAGATGAGTAGGAGAGAGAGAGAGAGAGAGAGAGAGAGAGAGAGAGAGATCTTTCGTTTTTCCTATTGTTACATTTCGTTCATCTTTACAAAGAAAGAACTCCATATACATACATACATACATACATACATACATACATACATATATATATATATATATATATATATATATATATATATATATATATATATATATATATATATATATATATGAGGTACAATGAGAGAGAGAGAGAGAGAGAGAGAGAGAGAGAGAGAGAGAGAGAGAGAGAGAGCACAAATCTTTTCCCCACCAGTACGTTCGCAAAGGTCGGGTAAGTTTTATCCTGTATTAGACGAGCACAGTGTGCCTCCTACCCTATTATTATTACTTCTCTCCTCTCCTCTCTCCATTCCTACCATCTTCTGGCCCCATAACCCCCCCCCCCCTTACCCCCACTAGAGGCCCCTTTCTTCCCTTGATCTTCATCCTACGTAGCCCCTAAGCCCCGAACCCTCCCTCAGGCAGGTACTTTACTCTAATACTACGGCGGTGTTGCCGTCTGCAGATCGACAACTTTCCGCTGGAAATCATCGTTTGAACTTTGCTTATTTTCAGTTTTTCTTTTACTAACATTTCGGTTTGCAAAGCTGATTTAAAAGGAATGATTATAATGAGTTATTAATTACTTAATAGTTTGTAATGGAGAATGCTTTGAAAGTGAAAAAAAAAGTTCAAATGCATTACATAGCAATAACAACCGCTTTGTGATATCCCCGGAAATCACGAGTGACTTATGATGGATGACCTCTGTAAATGCGTTGTAAACTTTAGGGAGCGTATCTAGTAATCACCCCCCGTAAAATATACAAAAAGTATATTTTTACTAATAACCATAAATTTTTACAACTGTAATAAGCTTTAAATAAAACACTGAATTCACCTCGCTTTGGGACTTGTCACATACGTAACATACGTACACACACACACACACACACAGAAACACTACCAGGTGTATAAGAGCCTGTAGCAGCCTACTTCGAACCTATAATAGCGACCTGTATAAAAAAAAACAAATGCGAATCGCACGCGTATAGAAACTGACACACTGATATACAAGCGCAGCCTATTAATAGCTATTCTGATACGGGAGTTTTATTTATTTTTTATTCTATTTTTTTTTAAGGACAGACAATAACCATTGTTTGCTTTCTTTGTGCCGTGAATACTCTGTCATTTAGACTAAAGAGAGCGTCGACAATGGCGGGCAAAAGGCTACTACAAACTGCACATTTTAAAATATACGCGCATTTTTAAAAACACAATTAAAACGGGGGTCTTATGGCCTGACATAAAAACAGCATTTCGGTGTAGTCCCCACTCCATTCTTCTCCTCGACGTTCTGATATCCGCGCATTTTGATGCCATTTTGATAAGCGAGTGCGCGCCAGTGGGTTGAAGTGACGCGCGCGGGTGCGCATATATATATATATATATATATAATATAAATATATATATATATATATATATATATATATATATCTCACTACCTTACAAATTAATCAAATATTTCGTTTTCATTATATATAGCGCACGGGAGCACATGTTATATATATATATATATATATATATATATATATATATATATATATATATATATATATATATACCTCACTACCTTACAAATTAATCTAATATTTCGTTTTATATGTACAGCGCACGGGAGCACATGTATTATATATATATATATATATATATATATATATATATATATATATATATAATAATATATATATATAATGTTCGCGTATGGAAATAACGACAGAGAAGTATTCGATTAAATAAGGAAGGTGTATATATATCTATATATATAATATATATATATATATATATATATATATATATATGTATATATATATATATATATATATATATATATAAATCTCATTTACTCAACAGAATTCTTTCGCTACCATCACTTCTATAATTGAAACATTTTCCATAATCGACCCACGATAAGACATCCCTCGATTTCCTACTTCCGCGTCGTATTTCGAACTCGTTTCAGCATATTCCTTTTTCGTTCATTTGAACTCATTCGCATATTCCCCATCCATAAGATTTAGTTTCTGTAGCATCTTTAATTCGCTTGTAGCATTTGTTGATGTTCCGTTTCCCCGAGTTCAGTATGAGTTAAAGTATGTGACAGAGGGTCTTAAACCCCCCACCCCCCCAATCTTGTTTATTGGCCCAGCGGCAAAAAGGAATATATTTATATGTCACCCACCATGTCGCGAGTTACAAACCTAGAGGAATGCTAGCTGGGTGTACACATACATATATCCATGCACACATACATACATACATAAACGCACACATATACAAACACGACCAATTGATTTATTTGTCTAACTGATGAACGTACGCACATACACCCATACGTTCATATACGCAAACCCACTTTCAGACATACATACATAGCTACATACACACACATATGCAAATACGACTTTTGTCATTTGTCTAACAGTTAAAATTACACATTTATAAAAACCACTTTTTTTATTTATCTAACAGATAAAGTACACTTTTTTTTATTTGTCTAATTGACGAAGATACACAAACACGAGAGCGCGTGTTTATAAATACGCAAAAGAAGAATTTTCCGTTTCGAATCTTAAATATAAATCTTAAATATATATACCAATCTATTTTGTTCCAAGCATACAAATACTCGCAGTCATAAGCATTCCTCTTTCCATGACAATTTTTTTCCCTTTCTACAAAAACATTTTCTCATTTTCGCCAGAGAGAGAGAGAGAGAGAGAGAGAGAGAGAGAGAGAGAGAGAGAGAGAGAGAGAGAGAGATTATTAACAATTGAATATGTTCTCCATAATCTTAATTAAAGAGAGAGAGAGATTATTACCAATTGAGTATGTTCTCCATAATCGTAATGAGAGAGAGAGAGAGAGAGAGAGAGAGAGAGAGAGAGAGAGAGAGATTATTACCAATTGAGTATGTTCTCCATAATCGTATTTGGATTTCACAATAAATTCCAAACAAGAGCACGACTGTTGGAGAGAGAGAGAGAGAGAGAGAGAGAGAGAGAGAGAGAGAGAGAGAGAGAGAGAGAGAGAGAGGCATTTCATGTAAATCTTCGGAGCGATCAAGTAACGACAGTGCTTGGCTAAATCAGCGGCCGTAAAGATACTGGAGAGAGAGAGAGAGAGAGAGAGAGAGAGAGAGAGAGAGAGAGAGAGAGAGCGGAATCCCCCTTTGATAATGGAGGAGGAAGAGCGGGAGGTTGTTCTTCAAGAACGAATTGTTTGTTCTCGTTGTTCTCGGGGAATCCCCGGAATCTCTTTATGTTCTGTAAACTGGCGAGATGAGTTTTTTTTTTTTGCTCTCTCTCTCTCTCTCTCTCTCTGATTGCGATTTGCATCATTATCTTTCCCTCTCATTCTTCGATGTTCTCTCTCGAGTGTCGCGACTGTTCTCTGAATGGGGTGGTTTGTAAGACCTACAAAAAGTAGAGTTACTCGCGATTTCTACTTCTTCTTCTTCTTCTTGTTTTTTTTTAAATTAGTTACTCGATTTTTTAAAATTTAAATTAGTTGCAAGGAAAAGCTGGTGGTATTTGAAAACAGATTTAGAACAGAAATTCAGACTTGGGTGGATAAAGACTTCGGCCACGGATTGTTTACAGCATGACTATGCAGCAATGATGCCATACAAGGAAGGAAGGAGAGAAGAGAGAGAGAGAGAGAGAGAGAGAGAGAGAGAGAGAGAGAGAGAGAGAGAGAGAGAGAGTTTATGAAAATATGCCAACCATTTCGTCCCAATCAAAGGCCGCTGAATACTCGTGCGAGTCAAAAAGATAAATACAAAAATTAGGGAAGGAAACGATTCTGATAAATGGAGAGAGAGAGAGAGAGAGAGAGAGAGAGAGAGAGAGAGAGAGAGAGAGAGAGAGAGAGAAAGGCAGTATTTCCATCCCCACCTGTGGTACGTGTCATTAATATTTGGGAATCTAACGTGGCACCTTTGGTATACCACCCTTACCCTCTCCCCCTCCCACCATACCCCGTCAGGTATAGTGACGCATCGCCACTTTACAGTTGGAAATCCCGCATAATTCGGAGGGCATTTTTTTTTTATCCGCGGATTCCACTAACACATATGGGGTCGGCTTGTGTGGGCAAAAGGCTCTACACCTACCCAAGCTATATACCTTGCACCTACCCACGTACCCTTACCCACTTACTCTAACCTTACCTACCTACCTACCTACCTCCCTCACTTCTGGGCACTGTGGCTACGAGTGCCAAAAATGATGATGGCAAGAATGCCGACCTCTGGTATGGCACTCCGTCATCCGTCCCCGCCCCCCCCCCCCCCAAAGTCCTACCCCCACCAAATCACTTCCCCCCCTCGCCCCCTCTTTCCTTGATGACACTTCCCTACGACCGGTATTTGCAACATTATTAATAAATAATTTTCTCAGTGCCGAGTCCAAAAAGTCATTTTTCCTCACTTCATATTTTCTTTTCTCTCAACATTACTATTGGAATCTCATAGTATATGTATATACCTTCAAGTGTGCTAAATAGATAAATAAACATATTTATATATAATGTATGTATGTATGCTGTTAAAATAAATACACACACATATATTATCTATAAATGTAAGTATGTATTTCTACAGTATATGCATTCATATATTATTCATTTATTTAGCTATCATATACATTATATATATATATATATATATATATATCTATATCTATATATATATATATATATATATATATATATATATATAACATATACATATATTATTCCAGCTACAAGTGTCCTTTAATATCTAATTCGCTCTACCTCGGAATTAATATATTTTCATATACGCATAAACCGAAGGGAATTTTTTTAGTTGATATAATTTCGTCCTCTCGTTGGGTCGAACCAGCCAGCGCCAGCGGACAGAGAAGAAATCAGTCTTCCGTGACAGTTATCGATTCGGCTGACAACATTTGTAGCTCGAATCATTTCCATGAATCACGGTGATGATAATTATTCATATATAAATAGATATATAATATATATATATATATATATATATATATATACATATATGATACACATGTGTGTGTGTCTGTGCGGTCCATCAACAAAGTATCTCTACATTTTATACCGAGCCAAAAAACCTGCTTTCTTGTTCGCAATTTTGCAATGCCTGCGCAAGGAAAGTCATTCTGTTCCAACGCCTTTATTATACTGTTTACACAGCACTTTTTGGGTCGCTCGGTCCTTCCCTTTCAAGAACTCCCAATTATGATGTGACGTCTCCACCATTCTGGTTCGCTTCTGTTCTCACCACGTGACCCGGTTCTTTTAAATCACTTTCTCGTCTGTGCTGATCTTGTTGCGATGTCTCAATATCAGCTCTTCTTTCATAACATGGAGTGCTCACCAAAGTTTAGTTTTTTTACCTTCTCATCACTTATTTTGTAACCATATTAATAATAAATATAATCTTCCATATTCAAAACAATCCTTCAATTCTGCAAACTCCCATTCCACTCAGATGCTCTTCTTCCAGTCTTCTGCAGAGCTCCCATTCCAGGAATTATTATCCTACACTTAGATGCTCTTCTTCCAGTATTCTGCAGAGCTCCCATTCCAGGAATTATAATCCTACACTCAGATGCTCTTCTTCCAGTCTTCTACAGAGCTCCCATTCCAGGAATTATAACCTTACACTCAGATACTCTTTTTCCAGTCTTCTGCAGAGCTCCCATTCCAGGAATTATAATCCTACACTCAGGTGCTCTTCTTCCAGTCTTCTCCAGAACTCCCATTCCAGAAATTATAACCTTACACTCAGATACTCTTTTTCCAGTCTTCTGCAGCGCTCCCATTCCAGGAATTATAATCTTACATCATTCCAACAGCCATAAGAACATCCACTGTTCCAGGTTCCAGAGCTCTGTTTGCCCGTCCTAACTGTGCATTCTCATTAATCTGAAGATCTTCGCTTACTTATTCACCAATTAACGCAGATTCAATTGCGCGTGTCAATTTCATCAGCAATGCATTTCCTTATACCTTAATTTTCTACTTCATCACTGCACTTGTAAGTCCTGACACAGCCATGAAGACAATCACGCAGACTGGGACTCACTTTGCCACCAAACCAGTCACTCTCCTGTCTACCAAGCCTTCGCCAGGTTTGCTTTTATCTTAAAAGATTTAAATATCCGTAGAGTAATCTACCATCTACGCTATGATTCCTAGATACACACAAAGACCTGAACGTACAAAAAGGACAGTGGTCTATGTATTCCAACAATTTAACCTGAAAGTTAAGCTCAAGACAATTCAACACAAAGGCATCTCCTAAAACACTCTTATCTTCTCAGCGACTTTCTTATCAGAAGACAAACAACGTTCAAGAAATGCGCTACGATCTCGCCAGTAATCTGTCACTTTCTTTAATTCGTTAGGTATACTGTGAAAAAAAAAAAAACCTTTTAGAACGGAAATAAAACTGACGAATTTTAAATTATTCATAACAATCCCTGAAATTCGTATAAGCCCGCATTCTCCACAAAGATTTTTGAACATCAATGAAGCAAGGAGAGAGAGAGAGAGAGAGAGAGAGAGAGAGAGAGAGAGAGAGAATCTATCACAAATACCACACACCATATCGGAAGAGTTCTTCTTCTCCTCTTCCTTCTGGTTCTTCTTGTTCCTCTTCTCAAGATCTCTGGCCATCCCGAAGTGCCCAGTTCAAGCTACGAAAATAATCGGCGGAAAAGTATTGAATATCCAGAAAAGATACCCAATGTTTGTTGAGACAATCCGATGCCCAAACATCAATCTGAGAAGTGAAACGAGGTGTTCACCGGTCCATTTGTTCGCTTTATGGACACTCCCAACACATTTTTCTCTTTCTTTTTCTTTTGCTTTTTTTTTCTTTTTTCCTAGCGAGGAGTGCCAGAGGTTGCGAGCAAGACCATTTGGGCTTGAATTATTTCCGGAGTTTCCACAGATTATTGGCAGTTTTAAATGAGATTTCTTGGGTTCCACTTTTGGGGAAAAACTTAATTCTATAAATTGGCTATTAAGTCATCTATTTGTATATTTAATTAACTAAGTTACCCGGTTGGTTCCTGGGTTAGCGTTATTATATATATATATATATATATATATATATATATATATATATATATATATATATATATATATCTATATATATAATCATCTAAATTTCCTGGTGATATTTTTGGGGCTAAACTTCATTCGGAATTGACTCCGTCGTTGTCTAAGTTACCCGAAATTTATATATGCCATTATCTAAGTTACCCGGGTCACAAGAAGCGACGATCTAAATACTAAATAGCAAGGCTTTCTCAGGAAATAAATTAAGTTTTATTATTAGTATTATTAAGAAGATGAACCCTATTCATATGGAACAAGCCCACCAAAGGGGCCACTGACTTGGAATTCAAAGAGAATATGGTGTCCATTAAGAAGTAATAAGAGATGAAGGGAAATACAGAAAGAAGTGATCTCACTTATTAAAGAAAGGAAAACTGAATTAATAAATGGATAAAAATGTATCAAAATGCTAAGAGAAGAGTAATGCATTGCATCCCCCCTTGTACTTTTGAAAGTTCCAACCTCACGACTTGCTCAGGGAGGGCGTTCCACAGCAAATGAAGAATAAAAAGAGGCCAGTCGCTACATAATATCCTCAAAAAGCGACCAATGTTATTTTGCCAATTCAAAGAGCTGCTACTTCCTCCTACAGGTGAGACCAGGACACAACAGGCAGCCAAAGAAAGCACTAAGCTCTTCCTTCTTCTTCTTCTTCAGGCTCTTAGACTCTTGTGTTGCGAATACTCGCACAAACACGGCAGGGGATGGCCTCTCCTGCCCCTCTCCCATCCTTTCCAAGTATTGAGGGTAAGGGGTTAGTGGTGACCAGAGATGGGAGGAGGGAGTCAAGGTGGGCGTGGTCTTGCGATGTTTACTGTTGGTTAAGCCGAAATGACACTGTAACTGCTCAGAGGCACGGCAACACTCCTTTGAAAGCACTTCGTAGCCTGTAAGAGGGATCTACCGAGGAACTTTTGGTGGAGGAGGAGGAGGAGGAGGAGGAGACAGAAAAATAGGAATGCACTGTCAAAGAACTCGAGCGAGGGAAGTGAAGGTGGGCATACAGACTAAATCTACTACACCACCCCTACCCTTACCCCCCATCCCCCCCCCCCCCCAACAAACCTCTCCAAGGCTTTACGACGTCCCACCAAAGGTCGGCGCCGAAGAAATTGGTCAGGTTTTCCTCTGATGCCCGAATATCCAACCAAAGAGGATTCGCGAGGGACTTCTCGGGCTAAGCCCCGCAAAAACATCTCTAGTCCAACGAGAATTCGAATGGTTTGTGGAACTATAGGCACGACGAGTATGCGCGGAGAGGGGGAGCATTCCCCCCCCCCTTTTCCCCCCCGCGCCCCCCCCTTCCCCCCTCTCTCTTCGGAGCTAAGCTGTGAGCTGGCCAATTGGAGAGAAAGAGATAGAGAGAGAGTTTCTCGATTTCGATTTAAACAAAATGGGAAAACTCAAATAAACAAATCTACCATAAGTTTAGGAGAGAGAGAGAGAGAGAGAGAGAGAGAGAGAGAGAGAGAGAGATCAAAGTCCAAAGTCAAAAACCTTTATTCCATTATAAAATGGTTATTCTGCTACATTACAATATAAATTATTTACATAAAATTCACAATAATTGGATTGTAAAATTTTAGGATATATATACATTCAAGTAAAATTTAAGAAGTATTGCTTAAGTTTCCTTTTTGAATAACTCAGAACTAACATCTATACATTTTCTTAATTCCAGAGTAGTTTTATATTCCAGCAAGCTGGGCCCCTTATTGCCATCGAGCGTGAACCCAAATCTGTTCGATAGCTGTCTACATATAGATTTTCATTCTGTCTTGTTAATGCATTCCTACAATTACCAACTGTAGGAAATGTGTATAGCCAGTTGGGATATTCTTTTCTCAACTTTTTAAAAACAAAAACACAAACATCGTACATACACTTTTCTTTTAATTTTATCCACTTTAATTGCTGGAGGGTTGGGGTGATGTGATCGTGTTTTTTCACCCAATAACGGCTACTCTACCTGCGAAGTTTTTGGATTTTTTGAGCTTTTTCCATGTGCATATCATTTGTTACTCCCCATATCTTAATACAGTAGTTTATTACACTCAGGACCAGGCTTTCCACAATCAAGGCTCGAGTAGTATCATCAAAGTATCTTTTACTCTACTTAGATACATTAGAATGCCACTGACTTTTCTACTCAGCTCGTCAATGTGTACTGAATGTCATATACCTGTCCATGTGTAGACCTAGATTTTTCACAATGTTGACTTATCTTTACTTTATCCCCATCGCAATTTTATTACAATGTCATCTGGAATTTTGCTAATATACTGTGAGCTACCCCACAAACATGCACTGCGTTTTGGTGGCATTTAATAATAGCCCTTTCCTTAGAAAATATTTCTTAATTTTGAGCAATATTAGTTCAGTCCTTTTAATCAAGGCATCTAGATTTTCTAATTGATCAGCCAAAAGAACTTGGGTGTCATCAGCATATTGAATTAGCAGGCAGTTTTTCTATGTATTTAATCATATCATTAACGTAGATTAAAAAAAGAATTGGGCCTAGGACAGATCCCTGTGGGACCCCAAATTCAACCTTTTCAATACAAGAATTTACGTCTCCTAATCTAACTACCTGACTCCTATCTCCCACGTAATCTCGAAACCAAAAGTATCAATGTGATGTTCCTTAAGAGATTTACACATTTCATCATGGTTAACACTATCGAATGCCTTTGATAGGTCGCATAAAATTAATATGGAAACTTTTTTTCTATCAATATTTTTATAAATTTCATCTGTTAATTTCATCAAAGCTGTTTCTGTTGATAAACCTTTACGGAATCCATGTTGAGTGTTGTAAAATCAAATTATTTTTTTCTAGATGTTCCATTAACTGATTACACACAATCTTTTCCCATTACCTTCGATAACACCGGAAGGACAGAAACAGGTCTGTAATTACCAGTTGGTCGTCCTTGTCTCCTTCCTTGTGAAGAGGGTTACGAGGGGTTGTTTCCAAATAGAAGGGTATTTCCCCCAGTTACAATCGATGTATTTTATAATAACTGTGATATAATAATGCAATAACTATAAGGGAATCTTTTAGAAAGCTGGTAGGATACCAATCCGTCCCGTAAGCTATTACTATTATTCAAGCTCTTAAACTGTTAACTATTATTGTTTCTACTGTAACTGGTTTGAGGTCTAAACAATCTTATATTATTACCAATATAGTTTTGAGTGGTTCTATCATCTTCATTTTCGTACTTTTGTAGCATTTCCTGCGTTTTACCATAAGTTATTTTTCCTACATTAGCAAAGTATTGGTTAAATTGATCTGCTCTAGCTTTTGGGTTGTCGTATTCAATCTTTTTATTTGATTTAGTAGATACAATATTATTCATAATTTCCATGTTTCTTTACGAGATTTACTTTTCTTGATCTTGTCTTTGTTATAATAAGCTTTGGCAGTACGCATCTTAGAATTGGTGAGTTTTTTCATTTCCTTATACTCATTGTTTAGATTTCATCCTGTCTATTTTGTTTAAGCCTTTTCTTGCATTTTGTCCCTTTCAATCATTCTGTTTTTGAGATCATCGTCTATCCAAGGCGCACTGGGTCTCCTTATTTCCCTCGTGGTTATTGGGGCACATTTATCTAAAGCACTATTATAAACTTCATTGAAAATTCCTGTTTGAATATCTGTGTCATCAGTATGCATGATTGTATCTAGAATTAGTTTTTGGTCTAGCAATGTATTGCACAATAAATCTGCAGAATAATATTTTAAACACCTACCTAGAGGTTACCGTGACTGGTTTACGTTTTGGCTTCTTAATATCTATGATAAATGAAATGTGTTCATGATCAGCTACAATACGTTGGGTTTACCTCCATGTTTAATAACACTTTCCTGCTTGTTAGTTATAAAACGTCTAGTAGTGTGGATGAGATGGGGCTAACTCTAGTAGGTTTATTAATCATTTGATTTAGTTTGGTGACTCTTATGATATTATGCATCTTTGCTGAACCTACCATCAAATCATCATTTAGATCACCTACTACATAAATCGATTTATTCTTTAAAGAAACCTCTCTCAGACATTCCAAAATATAGTTAAAAGTATCATTTGAAGCATGCGGATGTCTATCAAGCAACCAATGATAACAGAAGGTAGCTTACGAGATTGTACAGAGAGCCAAACCTCTTCTACCCCATCTACTCTTTGAAACCTTAAGATTACAAATGTTAACAGAAAGATTATTTTTTCTTTTTCACATAAATACAACAACCTCCACCTCTTCCTTTGTCACATCTAAATATTGTATAATTAGGAAAATTCAACGAGTGAATCGACAACATTAGGGGTTAACCAAGTCTCAGTTAAACATAATATATCAATATTTCTATTTAGGAGCATTAATTCAATTTCACATATCTTACTAAGGAGAGACTGTACATTCAATATTCTACACACAAAAGATCGTTTTTTTTTGGAGTCACATGATTAGCTATCCCAGTACCAATGTCCGGGACGAGCACTTCTTGTGTGATAACTGCCTCTTGATGGAAGAGGCGGGAAGTCATATTCCCACGCAGAACGCTCGTGACCAGTAGTTGTCATGGGAGAGGTCATGGTAGTCATAAGGCTGAGCTGAGTGACCTCTATTTGCCGACTGCCTATTGGGTGGTCTCCAATGGTATTCCTCAGTTTGGTATTGCGCGGGTGATCCTTGGGGTTGGGGGTTACGTCCTATTATCATGGGAGTGGTAGGAGTGGGTATTCCCTCTAAACCCCGTCCGAAATGGCCGCTTAGGTCTGCCTAAACTTTGTGTCGGCGGCTTCTTGGCGGCTTCCAATTGTCTCTCCTAATGTGGGGCAGGAAGTCGAGTAATTATACCGGCAGCCCACGGATGAACCTCCCCATCACTGTATTCTGCTTTTCTCTGGTATCTCTGCTACAAATGAATTGGCCTCGGTTAGAATGTCCAAGGTGCCGTACTTTCACTTCTTGTTGTGAAAGCCCTCGGAAAATTAACTCATCAACCACATTCTTAGTAGAAGCATTGCTGCTGACACCTCCGATGTATATTTTCTACTGACCTTTGGGGTTGTACTACGATGTTGTCTTCAGAAATTTGTTTGCTCTTGACGTGTTTTTTCCATTTTTCTTTTTCTTGACCGTGGTATGACACTGCGTTGGGTCCGTAGGACGACTTGCTTCCTCCTCCTCCTCCCTTTCTTCCTCCTGGCCTTCGTTCTCATCTTCACTTTCTACCTGGTGTAAACAAGTGTGTGGATAGGGGAAGTGTGGGGGAGGGTGGTGGTTAGGGAGTGGCTGGCTGTCCACCTGCACTGTTTCCTCCGTAAGTAAGCAGGGTTCCTTATCAAAGGAGACTGGGGAGAGTTTGGCGCGATTCATTGACATTATTTTCTGAATATTTTGCCAGTGATTGTTCGAGCTTATAGACTCTTTCTTGAAGTAATGATACTGTTTTGAACTAGTTCTGCCATAATCAACTATTATCATCCAAGTTTAAGTGCACTTTGCTCATTGAAAATTTTATCTAGTTCTTTTTATTTATTTCTAGTTGAATTAATTATGCAACGTGCTAAGAGTTATAATATCAACTCACAATTTTATGTTTTCACTATTCGTTTCACTGGTTTTTTGTTTTTATAATCCGAAAATACACTACAATATTTCTATGATCAGGAGGTCTCTCAAGGATTATTAATAAGGTCCTGACGACATTTATCAAGCACTTCTTTGATATCGTGTGTAGAGTACTGGAATATCTTTTTCAAAGATTCAAGAAAAACTTGTGGGTACACGTCTTGGTTAATTGTTTCCAGGATACTTAGGTTTTCTATTTCCTGGATAGGCTGTGACAAAGCTTCCTGGTTGTCTAAGCCACTGGTAGCCATCTCTACACAATATTTCACGGGAGCAGGAAAAAAAACACGTCCGCACTCTAGCTCGGTCAAGGT
>NC_061110.1:91416432-91417468 GCF_015104395.2 Macrobrachium nipponense | reverse complement strand
ACAGAGAGAGAGAGAGGGATTGAGAGAGAGAGAGAGTTTTTTTTTTTTTGTTTTTTTTTTTTTTTGTTTTTTTTTTTTTTTTTTTTTTTTTTTTTTTTTTTTTTTTTTTTTTTTTTTGTACACGGACCAGTTAAAAATCCAGGCGAATAAATCGCACGAAACAAAGAACAGAAACAATCACGACCGTAGTCATCCATAAAATCTCTCTCTCTTCTCCTTCTCTCTCTCCTCGATGGAAATGACTTTATGAAACGACGCAGAGCAACTTTCACTCGGCCTTATTTTTTTTATTCACGGGCACTCATCGCATCTCCGGCATGCGCATTCTGGTCCGTCGCACGCGCGCTCGCCTTTGTTCCGTTTCAACTTTCACGGTTTTCCCCCATTCGGTCCCCATCACCCCCCCCCCCCCCCCCACAACCCTCTTTCTTTCTTTCCTTTGTAAAAAACAAAAGCAGCAGCAGCAGCTAACAGTTGGAGTAAGGAGAGCATTCTTATCTCTCTCTCTCTCTCTCTCTCTCTCTCTCTGTTCCCGTAGACATTTCCATATAAAAGTTGAATCCTACACGATTTTAAAATACCCCCCCCCCTCTCTCTCTCTCTCTCTCTCTCTCTCTCTCTCGTCTCTCTCCCCGATAGGCAATGGGAAACTGACTCACGGTTCATTCAGAACAAAATTTCACGCACGCAAAAACTCTCTCTCTCCTCTCTCTCTCTCTCTCTCTCTCTCTCCTCTCTCTCTCTTTGTGGGTAAGGGCACCTCTTTCAGTCTGCATTGTGGGTCCTATCAAAATAGAGGGCGTGGACTGCAGCTTATATATTAGTAGGATTCGAACCTTCGACCCAAACTTGAATCCAGAATTCGACTGCCGTGGTGTATGGAACCAGTTATTTTCTACCAATTGATTTTTCGTGACTGGAATCAGTCTGAGAAACGATGATAAGCAATTTTTTAATACAACTTTCCACATACAATAATTTTTTTTTAAAATATACATTGGACAATAGAATCATATATTGACTACAGGAATAATTC
>NC_061110.1:91378932-91411432 GCF_015104395.2 Macrobrachium nipponense | reverse complement strand
TTATACTATATATATTATATATATTATATATATATAGATATATAGCGATATTCATGAATGAGGTATTTTATTTTAAGAAAAAGACTTGAGTTATGTTGCTGACTTCTGTTTACACTTGTTTTTCTAAAGGGGGGAGGGGGGGAGAGGGGGAGGGGGCCGGGGAGTCAGACTTGCTGTTTTTTTTTTATTACCAACCCCTGATAAGGGAACTGTTTAAAGTAAGAGAATATATATATATATTATATAAATATATATATATATATATATATATATATATATATATATATATATATATTATATATCTATAATTTATATATTTATATATATACACACACACGACATCAGTGTGTTACCGACTCAGCCAACATGTGTGTGCGGATGTACATATACATATAATCCCAGTCAAATATATTTTGTTAAAAAGATTGCGATTTCCATAATTAACTCATCCCCTTCATACAGTCTTCATATCAAAGACTTTTTCTTTGACTTGAAATCATTTTGCACCCAGATCGCCTGTTCCTTTTTGGCTCCTTTTTGGTTCCTTTTTGGTTCCTTAACAGTCCAAAACGATGCGTTATGGTCAAGTAACAACTAACCTCTCCGTTGACCACCTCACCTTATCCCCCAAATTACGAACCCCCAACCCACTAACCCTTCTCAGATAAACCTCTTGTGATGCTGCATACCCCTTAGAGAATGAAACGAGTTACACACAGGGAGTTATAATATAGCCTTGCTGGTATGGACAGTTATAATATAGCCTTGCTGGTATGCCAGTCCAGTGTGCGACGTTTTGTAGAGGACGATTATAGCGTAGAGTTGGAGATATGCTGGAGAGACTTATCTCGCCAGCATATCTCCAATTCTACGCTATAATCGTCCTCTACAAAACGTCGCACACAGGACTGGCATACCAGCAAGGCTATGTTATAGTTGTCTCCCTGTGTGTAACTCGTTTCATTCTGCAAGGGGTATGCAGCATCACAAGAGGTTTATCTGAGAGGGGTTAGCGGGTTGTGGGGTTCGTAATTTGGGGGATAAGATGGTCAAAGGAGAAGTTAGTTGTTACTTGACCGTAACGCATCGTTTTAGGCTGTCAAGGAACCAAAAGGGAACCAAAAAGGAACCAAAAAGGAACAGGCGATCTGGGTGCAAAATGATTTCAAGTCAAAGAAAAAGTCTTGGATATGAAGACTGTATGAAGGGGATGAGTTAATTACGGAAATGGTAATCTTTTTAACAAAATATATTCGACTGGGAATATATATTTTATATATATATAATTATAAGTAATATATATATATATTATATATCTATATATAGATATATAATTAATATATATTACCGCATCGCCGCACGATACGTTGGCTGAGTCGGTATCACCACTGATGTCCTGCATGTATGTATACATATGTATGTATGTATGTATATATTTTATTTAATATAATATATATAGATATATATATCTATATATATATAATATATATATGTATATACTCTTACGTTAACAGTTTCCCTTATCGGGGTTGGTAAAAAAAAAAAAAAAAAAAGTAAATACTGCTACAGTCATAATCAACTGGTCACTCAGGGATGACTCCCCCTCCCTCTCTCCCCCCCCCCCTTCAGAAAACAAGTATAAACAAAAGTCTCAGCAACATAACTCAAGTCTTTTTCTTAAAATAAAATCTCTTTTTTTTTTAACATCCTTAAAAATCTCTACCTGCCTTTCAATCTCAATCCATTATATATTGATTTTTTTTTTCAGTAACTATTTTCATATCATTTCCTTTGTGTAGAAGTTCCCAACGTCAATTGTTTAGATAATAGAAGTTTATGTTTGGTTACTTCATCTAATTCCTCAGTCATATCAGACACTGACAGGTATGCCTCGAATTAATTTCCAATATTAATATATCAATATGATTGAAATTTAGAAGTTTTCTATTTAAAGATTTTTTTGTGTTTTAGGCTTCAGTGGTTGTGTGACCAAGTGAACGCTCTTTCTGTTCTGCTCTTGAGTTCCCGGGAAATTAGAAATCCTGTGCCCTTGACATGACGTATGTAGTGGATTCAGTCCTATGTAAGTACTGCTTGTAGTAGCAACAGCAGCAACAACCGTCTATTGTTATTATTGTTGTATTTCTTGTTGTTTCTTTCTGTTCGGTAATGCTTAAATGAACGCAGCTTGAGTTCCCAGAAAATTAGAAATCCTGCCCTTAACATGTCTGTAGTGGATTCAGTCCTATGTAGGTGCTGCTTCTTTTAGCAACAACAGCAACAACCGTCCATTGTTATTGTTGTTGTAGTTCTTGTTGTTAACAGTAAATGCGTGGTGCAAGCCAGAACAGACCTCCTACTTCCAGACTTTCTGCATCGTCTGCTTCTTCTACGTCTTCTCTTCCCCGCCTTATTGCGAGACGACGACGTGGGTAATCTTACCCACAACGTCCCTCTCTCTCTCTCTCTCTCTCTCTCTCTCTCTCTCTCTGCCTCAACATCTTCGGAGCGCATCTCGGAGGGCAGACAGACCGAGAGGCGTAGCCCTCGAAGGGCCGTGGAAGCGGCCCCAAGTCTTTGTTGGCCGCGTCCGTAAAGGCCATAATCGCCGCTAAGAAGACTCCTGGTTGTAGTCCTCCCTCCCTCCTCCTCCTCCCCCTCCTCCTGAGCACGCGGGCAACAACACCGCTGGAAGTTCCAGTGGTGATTTTTGAAAAGCAGCCGTAGGTGAACGGGACCCAAGGGGGCAAATGGGGCGGAAGGCTCCTTTTGATGGATGCGCCCTTCTTTACGAGTCGCGGACGGAGGAGGAGGTAGAAGGAGCCTCAGGCGTGGCAGTGTCTGGCCGAATCGCCGTGGGCTACGTTTCACCTGTAAACAGCCCCCACCTGTGACTGGCTGGCCCGTTTCGCAATGCATCGGCCGCCGACGCTAAATGGTTCGTCGCTCTTCTCTCCGCTGCTTCCGACGACGGTCGAGGTGCTTTCGGCGACCGAACGCCTCCCTCCTCCGAAGTCTCCCCTCTGACTATCGCTCACACCAGCCCTCCTCCTCGACTTTCGGGGCATCGTCTTCGAGGTTTTACGCCGAGATCATCCGCCCAAGAAGGGACGAAGGGCGGTTCGAAGGAGAAGCCAATTTGGGTCTTCGGGAGCGTCTTCGAAAGGAGCAGAGTCGGATCGGTGTAGGATGCATATGCCCCCTTGATTAGGGTAGTGTTGCCTTCTTGTCCCGGGCATTATGAGGCGCTACCGTGCTACGCCGAGAGAGAGAGATAGAGAGAGAGTCTGGGTATCTGGGCATGGTGTGAGGGGGGGGGGGGGGAGGGGGGGGGGGGGAAGGGGGGGAGGGTGGGTGCCCTAAGAGAATATCATGGCCTGCGAGGGGCCCCTCGCCGTGTTCCCTTTGTTTGTGGGCAACCACCTTACCTGTGGAGCCTATGCCCTCCCTTACCTATACCCGAAAGCTAACCCATAGACAACGCACGCACACCTGTCATCTCTCTCTCTCTCTCTCTCTCTCTCTCTCTCTCTCTTACACCCGTTTCTTCTAAATCAACCCTTGAACTACTTACAAATCTTGCTCATGGAATGAACACTTTTGACCTCGATAACCCTTTTAAGAAGTGAAGAAGTAAACTGACGAGAAATGGAAGAAGAAGAAGAAGATTTAAACTAAGATAATGACAATCTTTGGTTAATGTGTAAGAGAGAGAGAGAGAGAGAGAGAGAGAGAGAGAGCAGAGAGAGAGAGAGAGAGAGAGAGAGAGAGAAGGCTTAAACTAGGATAATGGCAATTTGAAGAGGCACATTAAGTATAAATTGAGAGGTGGATTCCTTTAGAATTAAATGGACTAATGTATTTGTAGTTTGGAAGCAGAAAGCTACTGTTTTTCTAATGCAATGTAATGGATAACGTCTGTTGTTGCCTAGATATGTTTTTCTCTTATCACATCATGGAATTGCCAGGAGAGGAGAGATAGAGGAGAGAGAGAGAGAGAGAGAGAGAGAGAGAGAGAGAGAGAGAGAATAAGTGTAACACTGTAATATGAACAACCTGCATCATCTTAGATATTACAGTGTAAAACAAAAAAATACTTTCAAATCCGAAGGTTTTCGAGGAAGAAGACAATCCTCACCTTGATGGTGAAGCAAAGGGGGGAGGGGGAGGAGATAAACGGGGAGGGGTAAAAGGAGGGGGAGGGGAATGTTTCAATTTCATTTCCACGACAGCTACAAACTGGACCAGCAATTCACTCCCCCGTCCGTTTTGGAAGTACGTTGGCATAACGGAACAAAGACTCTACTCTGGAAAGGTTCCACACCACAACTTGTGCCTGGACCTACACCCCTCTTAAAACCATCCCTCCCCCCACCCCCTTTCATCTACACACACATACACCCACACGAACCACCACCATCTCCTTCCTTACCTAACCGACACGACCTTGCCTTCGCTTAATCCCTACTACCTGCTAAGACTACCGCTCCTCATCTCCTCCTCCTACTCCTCTCTCTCTCTCTCTCTCTCTCTCCTCCTAATCTGCATGGACTCCTCTACGTTTCATGCTTCTATGAAATCAGACTTTCCTGGGGAACTCCGCGTCGGAAGTTTCAGACGAGTAATTCCACTCTTTCTTTCAGAATCTGGGCAAAGTCTCAGTCCGCTCTCAATGACGCGACCAGAAAAACTGAAAGAAGAAAAAACTCAGCCCCTTTCAGACAACATCGTCTCGAGCTACTACATTTTTTCCTTTCTGGTTTATAACCGGAGTCGTCAGCTAACAAATAAAATCCCCTGATACTGTACCAATATTGATGAGCTAATTAGCATATAAAATCTAAGAAAAGCCGTAGCTATCATTTTTTTTTTTTTTTTTTTTTTTTTTGCAAGTCTAAATCTGTCCAGCAATGAAGAAGCTCTCAAACCTTTGACGTACAATTCCTTCGCTATTCTGTACACATCTGACCTATTTTTCCAACATCGAGAAGAATTTAATATAAAAGTCTCCTTTTATAACAAAAATGAAATAGCGAATCTCTTCGGTCCAATACAACTTTAACAATTAAACAGTTCTCATACTTTTGACGTCAAATTCCTTTGCTACTCTGAACACACCTACCCTATGTTTTCAACGTCGTGGAGGAGATTCTAATACCGTAAATTTCCCATCATAACATGTGAAATATCAGGGACTACTTTTCGTGCCCCAATAAAACGCACCCTTTGCAATGACCTACGACCCCTCTTCAGACGTATAGGCATCGACGAGGAATCTCTTAAAATACTGCCCAGGAAGGAGAAAGTATAGCGGAATACAATAGAATGGCTCCAAAAGGAGAGGGAGAGAGAGAGAGAGGGGGGGGGGGCAGAAGGGGCGTGGCTTGACGTCTTTGTTGTTGTTCTTTTACGCAAGACCTAAGGAGTAAGAGTCTTAATGGGCTGCTTCTTCTTCTTCTTCCTCTTCTTCTTCTTCTTCTTTCACCAGCAGGCGGATGAGAGGAAAGAATGAAGAAGGAAAAAAGAAATAAAGAAAGAGAGGAAGGTGCATTACATTTCTTTAAGACATCGAACTCGTCAATGAAGAATCTTGCTACCAAACAGTTGTATACAAACAAATGCGTAATTGAACTATGACCCGTTTTCCCGTCTTCGACCTTTGCTCATTCTGGGCACATGAAATTCTCACTTGCTGGGGCCTAGTGCATAAAAAAAAAAAAAAAAAATCTTGTTGCTCTCTCTCTCTCCTCCTCCTCTACTTTCTCCAAACCATCTTCTCACATCTTAGCATAAAAATGGACCGTTTCTCACCGCCTGCTACACTCGACAAAGCCTCATCTTCACCGCCCACGATTTCCTACACCCCAACTTTTTTTCTTTTTTTTTTAACCAGGGCCACAACTCCCCGTCTGGGCCGGCTTTTTTTCTTTCTCCGCTTTTTTTTTGCCGTTTTAAATCTTTTTCAATTTTTTTCTTTTTACTTGTAATAGACTTCCATACTTATATACTACATATTACAGCAAGTATTCTCAAGCGAGTACTGAAACTCAAAATCTCTAAGAAACTTTACTATAAATATATATACAAAAATATAGTGTTAATTTAGCTACTAAATCTCCATGCAGATATATTTAGTTCATCGACTGAGAGAGAGAGAGAGAGAGAGAGAGAGAGAGAGAGAGAGAGAGAGAGAGAGAGAGAGAGAGAGAGAGAGAGAGATTTCAACGCCGCTCCACTTACCGATCCCAAGCTGGACTATCCTTAGGAACGGAGGGAGGACTCAAGAAAATTATTATTATTATTATTATTATTATTATTATTATTATTATTATTATTGATTTCCAGTAAAATACTGTTTTTAAATTTAACAAGAAAATAACACATTTATAAAACATTTAAATCAACAGAATAAAAACACAGACATTTAACGTGGTCATTTTCATATCTACAATTCGATTACAAAATGCACAGCATACGTAAGAGAGAGAGAGAGAGAGAGAGAGAGAGAGAGAGAGAGATGCATCTTCCCAGTGAACATTAAATGGTTAATATCACCTCTCTAAAGATGCCACAAAAATTACTATATAAATAAATTGATAAAAATATCAGGCATATTCAATACTTTAAAAAAAATACTCGTTAACTATATTTGCGCCTTTTTATATCTGTGGATTCCATACTTTCACTTAATATGTTCAAAGCGTGAGGTTCAACGTTAACATAGATGTATATCGAGTCCACAGAACCTAAAAAAAAAAATAGTTTCTAACTAACCGAAACATTAAACAATAAAACCTACCAACTGTAGAATCTACAAAAACGTCACAGAAACAACAGTTAAGTGCGCATGCGTTCTTCCATTGTTTTTCTATCTCGTCCTTCGAGAACCCTCACACACCAAGATCGATGCGGAGGGCTTTTGTTTACATTACCCAGAGGTCAAGCTGAAGAAGGCTCGGAGTTTTCTCGACACACTGGTGGGTTCCTATTGATGGGGGCAGGATCTATCGTGCATGCACGTCTTCGCCCGGGGATCCCAAGCCGAGAGGGGGTGGGGGGGGGGGGGGGGGGATAACGAACGAGTTCCGAGACAATACAATATATTCCAGAGAGAGAGAGAGAGAGAGATCTGTACTTTTCAATATACATTGGGTAGAAATAGTATTACCAATAATAATCAACCTTATTTCCAATAGTATACACTGGGTATGCTACAGAGAGAGAGAGAGAGAGAGAGAGAGAGAGAGAGAGAGAGAGAGAGAGAAGAGAGAGAGAGAGAGAGAGAGAGAGAGAGCCATCATCTTGCCCTCCTTTGGGATGGAAGTGTGACGCCGCCGCTAGACTGAGGAGCCGGAACTTGGGAACGAGTTACGCTGGAGCGGATTAGCAGCAACAGCGGACTGTGTGTGTTGTGTGTGTGTGTGTGTGTGAGGGACGGGGGTTAAGGGGGGAGGGGGAGTAAAGACACCAACGATGAGTCACAATGAAAATACGAAAGGTCGTCATGTGGGTGACGAGAGAATTCATGACATTATTCTGCAATGAAATGTTGAGTATTTCACCCTAGAGAGAGAGAGAGAGAGAGAGAGAGGACGAGAGATGAGAGAGTGAGAGAGACCTTAGAGAGAGAGAGAGAGAGAGAGATTAGGTCAAGAATTATACCACTACAGAATTAAAGCTTAAAAATACCTTCCAACATACCTTTTAACTCTTAACTCTTCTTCTTTTAACAGAAATATAATCGTTACCTGTTTCATGAGTCACTACTTGTGCATTCGAAAGCTGAATGACTTTATTTTGACCTAACTCAGTTTATAGGGGAATTACGAAATTAATATTTAATAGCTTTTAATCCTCGGTTCAGTCTCTTTTGTCATGAAGGAGGTGGCCTGGTCACATTGCTTTGCAGTGAACATTTGCTACATTTAGCCTAAAGTAGAGTTCTGATTTTTTAAAAAAATGATTGTGAAGGCAATTTCAGGAAGACATATTGATAAAATAATACGAAAACACACTTTGTTCACTACAGTCTTCATAACAATCGTTTAGGTGACACTAATTCTCCAGACAAAATGCACGAACTCCATTCTTCACGTGCATTTCTCAAAAATGTATATGTCAAAATTTATACAATTTTCAAGAGACGATGTAAGTTTTTCACACCGATTTGACTTCGATGCAGAGAGAGAGAGAGAGAGAGAGAGAGAGAGAGAGAGAGAGAGAGAGAGAGAGAGAGAGAGAGAATGAATGGCAACCTAATAGACAATGTTAACTTCACACACACACGTACGCACGCAAAACCTTTACGGAAAAGTCAAAGAACAAAAGTGTTCCAAGAGAATGAGTGCAACCAGCAAGAAGAAGACCTTGACAATCAGATAGACACGCGCATGATCAGAAACACGGGAGTGGGGTGTGGGTGGGTTAAAGGTCTGGGATTAGAAGGAAGGGGGTAGGAGAACGGTTATTCATCAGGTGTTATTGGGGGGTGTGGGGTTAGGATGCGGGGTGTGAGGAAGGGTTGACATTTGGGGCTCATGGGGAACACTTATGTCATTGGGTTTGATCACAAAGAGGAGAGAGAGAGAGAGAGAGAGAGAGAGAGAAACCGGGTTTATATAGGACCCCGCACCTGCAGCATCCAGCAGGGAGAGTTTTCGCGTCTCTCTCTCTCTCTCTCTCTCTCTCTCTCTCTCTCTCTCTATCTAATCGCTTTTCTCTCTTTTTATATTTCGATTCTTTTATTACGGGCGTTGCGGACCAGCGTTCTCCGGTCACAAGCAAGGAAGCAAGCATTGCTTGGACGACTGAATCGTGTGGAACCAGTTTGCAAGGGAGTCCTCTATTCAACTTTTGCGTCTGTTATTGATACTGGCACGCGTGAGTTCTTTATTTTTAATTTTTTTTTAATTCAAAAATATATCATGCCACAAGCATCGTTTAGTAACGGATCCACGATACCTTGGGAATCACTTATACCCAATGGGAATTACAAGTGATAAGTGTATATAACCCCCCCCCCCCGAATTCTTCAGATACAATGTTAGTAGGTTTGAGCAAGAGATGCACTCAAACTATTCAAACTATAAATTTCCATTGGTTTGTTATTCCCGAGGTATGGGAGAATATTGTGACATAGTATTTGTGATATTATACCACAATATTCACCCTACCCTGGGGAATAATAACCAAGGGAAATTATTTATTATATTATAATTTTGGAAAAGAGGCTGGACCAAGACCAGAGAAAAAAAAAAAAAAAGTCAATATTATTCATCATCATAATCATATTTCATCTGCTGTATCGTAGTTGAGATATCTGAGCGCTTAAATAGATCACCTTTGTAATGCATTAATCCATATAAATATTCAATTAGCGCGCGCGCGGGTGGACACACACAAACACACACGTACACATTTCATTACTCAAAAATCATAAAAAAAAAAAAATAAAAGAATGAATAGGTCCCCCACAAAAAAAAAAAAAAAAAAAAAAAAAAAAAAACAAGGAAAGACGAAACGTCAAATCCAGAAGATATCACAACTACGCAAACAATACCCACCCATTTCCTTCCACAAACCCCCCCCTACCCCCCTTCCCCCCCCAAAAAAAAAAAAAAAAAAACAAAAAAAAAAAAAAAAAACGCCACAACAACCCACCCCGGGGTGGGTCCTCCTCATCGCTCTTCAGCACATCACAGCAGTTACACCTGTCCGTTTTAACCCGTTATGATAAATTGCGCTCCAAGAGAACAGGTGGCGGTGACACATATAGGCGCCATTAATTTAGGGTGAAATGGTGGGCGGTCCCCCCCCCACCCCACCTCCCGAAGCCTCCTCTTCCATTTGAATTAGTCAGCTGTTTTGGCCGCATAAACGAAACTGAATCTGCGACGACGAGGAAACTATTATATCAGTAATTCTATAATGTGTGTAAATTAGGGACGTGAAGTATTCATTTCGATTGTGTGTTAAAAGTACACAAGGGCTATGCAATTATTATTATTATTTTTTTTTTTATCTGTCGGTTTCTTTGATTAATGGCTGCAATTTACTAATCACTATTTCTTCTTCTTCTTCTTCTTCTCTCTCTCTCTCTCTCTCTCTCTCTCTCTCTCTCTCTCTCTCCAACTACATACTATACATGTTCAGACTGTTCACAGAACCCCGTACAATGTCTCAGATGGTTTCGTTTGTTATCTTACTATACTATAATGGGCGTTATGGCTGTCCGTCCGTCTGTCATTCAATCACGGCCAAACGGCTGGTCCGATGGGCATGAAACTTGGCAGGGTTATCGTGGGGACCCCTAAGATGGTTTATAATGGCGTTACATCCCAACTCCCCTCCCCCTCCGAGGGGGGTGGGGGTGAGAAGGGATTCCCTGAAACGGAGCTGGTTCTGCTCGTAGACTTTGTTACTTTACGAATTTATCATACATAATTTCTGTAGTATACATGTTTGCTAGTATTGCTAAATCAGGTCAATGTTGGAAGCAGCGACCTAACAGCAAGACATCTGAAGACTTCACTTTGCATTAATTCTACTGCAAGAATCATAACTAACTTCCTCATAAAATCAATGAAAGATTCAGGAAGGTTGCTCCAATGTCACGTCCCACAAGTGACATTTAAAAGACAGAGTTTTGGTCTACGGCAAAGTTCCCTTTCCTCACACGGAGGAAAAAAAAAAAACTTGAATGTCGTGACAAGGTTCAGCTTGATCTAGATTAATTTACCACCGAATTTCATAATGTTAACAGTCCTTCCATAGAGGTCAAAGGGTCACATTTTATATAAGGCGCAAAAGTTGACCCTCTGGGTTTGGCGAGATATTTGTAGGCTTCAAATGCTGGACTTCCATACGCCGTGCCGGTTTGTTACTGTCTATGACGTGATTCTATAAAGCAATCGAACTAACAAACAAAATTATTATTATTATTATTATATTATTATTCCGTAGCGTAGTTTAATTCGGGCCGGGGGTCATCAAAGTCATCATCATCATCATCATCTTTTATTATTATATTATTATTATTATTATTATTATTATTATTCAGAAGATGAACCCCATTCATAAGGAACAAGCCCGCCACAGGGGGCCATAGACTTGAAATTCAAGCTTCCAAAGAATATTATGGTGTTCATTAGGAAGAAGTAAGAGGAGTAAGAGGAGGCAAAGGGAAATACAGAAAGAAGAGATATAAATTAAGAATATATATATATATAATATATATATATATATATATATATATATATATATATATATATATATATATATATAAACAAATAAAAGTAATAAAAATATATTAAACCGCAAGGATAGTATTAGGGTATATGTGATGCAGGGCACTTTCGCTTGAACTTCCGAAGTGCCAAAATGACAAAAATGAGCTGACGAAAGTAAGCAACAACTTAACCTGCACGAGGAGGAGATAATAATGCTTTCAAAAGCAAATCAGATCCAGCAAGCACCCAGCACCACCGTACGTGACAGCAGACCCTGACCTTGTTACAATTATGTCTAGCCACTCCTGCAAACGTGCCGCTGCGAAGTTCAACAGTGCAAGCATTACATAAACACCCAAGGAAAATGGTTCTCGATGCGCAAGCACGTACAGCACTTCCTCTTACCCTGACACCGACGTCTCCGAGGAAAAAGAAAAATGATTAATGATACAAAGGCAAAAAAATGACAACAGAGAAATCGTAAAGAAATATTAACAGAATAATATACATAGAGGATTTGGGCCCAATACCAAGCCCTGGGACCTGTGAGAGTAGAAAGGTTCAACGGAGGTATACAGGAATGAAAAGGGTTGCAACTTGGGCCGAAGGGACGCTGCATGGACCTGTCAGTAATGCCTACGGTGCACCACGTGAGGTGTACTGACGGCATTAACCTCACACGAGAGTAAAACATAGAAAAAAAGATAAAACGCAAAACGCTCAAGATAAATCGTAGTTAGTCTTGTCCTATGGAAGCTCTGCCGGCAACGACTCATCTTAACTCATCTTCCTCGACTTCCATCGAAGCATCTCGTCTCCTGTGCTTCGTATACTTTCTAATTGCTTTCTAATTGGTTGCAGATACTTCGAGAGACTTCAAACGATCGCGCTTGACTTCTTCTCATGCGGCGAACCAAGACTCCAAGTGGAGTCCCCAAAGGGCAGCTTCTTGCGTCCATATCTCTTACTACATCTAATCAGACGAGCCCACACCTGCAACTGCTCTCTCTCTCTCTCTCTCTCTCTCTGTATTATGCCAACATCGTCCACATCACCCTCTCGCGCCCCTACCCCCCATCCCAACACCCTCCTGGCTGACCTGCCCGAAATCACCTCATTAGAATCGTCCTCCTCGTCATTACTTTCGTCATCAACATCATCGTCGTCCACATCGTAACATCATTATCGTCATCCCATGGGTGTGGGCTGGTGGTGTTGCCTGCTCCCCTCCCCCCCCCCCCTCTTTCTACTCCTCCCTCCCTCCTCCCCCCACCCTCCCTTTTTCGCCGCGCCGTTCTAGCCTCGCACGGGGCAGCAGCTCCACCGTAGTCGGATCACCTTATATGGCCGAGAGCCTCCAATGTTGCAGTTCTTGGCCATCCTCCTCCTCCCTCTCCTCCTCCCACTACTCTTCTGCTGTTCTTCTTCTTCTAGTCATCGTTCCATTCATCTGACGGCCAAGATCCTTACTATACCACCACCACCACTACTACTACCTGACCACCAAGCCGCCACCTACCTCCCTCCCCCTTCGTCCAAAACCCAACGTCCCCCCCCTCTTAGTCCCTCTGGCTGGATTGGCTGGCTGGGGCTGGATGGCCTTCTTCAAGAAGTTCCAGTATTCGCGGCATCAACAGATGAATGAGATCACCCCTACACTAAATGGTCATCGCAGAGCCAGCCAGGGAGAGAGAGAGAGAGAGAGAGGACGTTACAAGGAGTTACAAGAATTAGGATGTCTCAAAGACTTGTTATAGTCCATCCTAAGAGGAGACATCGTGCGCTCACAATTACCTGTAGGAGCAGGTTTTACTTTTCATTCACAGTGCCCTTTAAGTGATTTTGTCTAGGTTTCTTTGAAACTCTTCCACTCTGTTGCTGTTTACAACTTCTGGTGGCAGTTTATTCCGCGTCTAACATATCTTGGCTGGTTGCTGCTGATGGAGAGAGAGAGAGAGAGAGAGAGATTCTTCCTTCCAGCAAAAGCTCTCTATGTATAGTCTTGCTCTATAAGGACACACGTCTCCCTCCAGGGAAGAAAGTAGTGTAGTAGTACTGCACGCGCTTTTTACTGGTGTTTATTTTCTTTCTTTCTTTCATTTCTTTTTTTTTTCTTTCCTTTTTTTCCCGGCGTTCGAAAGAGGAAAAGGAAAAGCTTGTTAGAGCAGCAACATCAGCAGGGACGGTGACCAACCTGTTGTGCGGCCCATCTCGAATCTCCTTCTCGAGGCGTGCTGCCTGCATCTCCTCCTCCTCCTCCTCCTCCTCCTCCCACCGTTGTAAGCTCATGAATGGACGCGCAGAGCGCACAGTTCCAGCACCACCGCCATCATTACTATGCCAACACAACCACCCCCACCCACACACACTTCAACCTAATCTGCCCCCGGACCCCCTTTCCCTACACCTGTCCCCCTCCCTGAGGTCGTTACCTATTGCCTTCTAATATACGACCCTTGCTTCAAACACCAAGGCAGCCAAATTATGACCACTACGTAAAAACACATATTACACTCTTCTCACCTGATAATCATTTCATTATCTATTCATCAATTTATTATTATTTTTTCCATTTTTATTAAGCGAGATCTCTTCTTTCTGTATTTCCCCTTTACCTCATCTTACTTCTTAATGAACGCCGTAATATTCTTTGGAAGCTTAAAGAATTTCAAGTCATTGGCCCATTCGGTGGGCTTGTTCCGTTCGAATAGGGTTCGTCTTCTGAATAATAATAATAATAATAATAATAATAATAATAATAATAATAATAATAATAATAATAAATAATAATAATGAACCAAACAAAAACTTCTTTCAGTTTTCTTCTGGAAGAGTTGAAAAAGAAAACCAAAAACGAAACACAAAATTACTGCTTAGTCAGGCGATGTTTACTTATAAGTATTTACATTTTATTTTACTCAACACTCGATTACTTTCAGGCCCCATCTGTGGCACTTTTTCAAGTGACTACGACAATAATAATAATATTCATCTTCTGAATAATAATAATAATAATAATAATAATAATAATAATAATAATAATAATAATAATAATAATAATAATAATAAAATAATAATGGTTGGAAATGAGGTGGACCCCACATACATCTATTGGGAACTCCACGAGTTTTAACTTAACCCATGACTTTCAAAGGTCGCGGAAAATACTTATGTGTCAAGGAGAGGGATCAGGTACAGGACTTGTGAGAGGGCGAGATAATAATGCATCTGCAATGATCACGCCTCCGATTAATTCTCGAGAGCGCTCGTCATTTCATTCTGTAACTTTTTTATTTTTTACTTTTATTTTTTTTTCACATCGGAGGCCAGATTGCATTATTTTCCTTGGGAGAGAAAAGCATGGCGTTATATATATATTTTTTTTTTTATAGAAGCACAGATCAAATACGATCATTCATCCTTTGAGGTTTGAGGGTCATACCTCAACATTTTCAGTTTATATTTTGTAGATATAAATATAACTCGTTGAAAACTTTCTATAAACAAAATTAAAAATCATAAAAGGTTTTCAAGACACAACAAGTGTCGTAGTCTGCATTCACTGCTTTCAACATGTTCTTTCCTTCTTCCTACGTGATTAGAATTCCATCCACGTCCCCTCTCTCTCTCTCTCTCTCTCTCTCTCTCTCTCTCTCTCTCTCTCTCTCTCTCTCTCTCTCTCGTTTTATTCATCAATAAAATTTAGCCATACGCCCACTTTGGAGATCAAGGCTCGGATCACCATCTCTGAACGAATTGAAATTCTGAATGAATAAGGAGAGAGAGAGAGAGAGAGAGAGAGAGAGAGAGAGAGAGAGAGAGAGAGAGAATCCTTTTTCTCTTCTTTTTCTTCTTCAAGGGAGAGAGATGAACTGTTCTCTCTCTCCTTCTTCTTCGAGACTTTTTTACTCTCTTCTGAGAGAGAGAGAGAGAATCTTTTTCTCTTCCTATTCTACAAGAGAGATGAACCGTTTTCTCTCTCCTTCTTCGAGACCTTTTTTCTCTCTTCTTTTTCGTCTGAGAGAGAGAGAGAGAGAGAGAGAGAGAGAGAGAGAGAGAGAGAGAGAGAGCACCATCATCATCATCATCAACTTGATCATTACCCTGATGACCATTCAGGTAAAACAACAAACATCCTGTTTCCGATCTTTCCAGACGTCACACACACTCTCTCTCTCCACCCGGGAGCGAAAGATCACGTCCGAACTTCTCTTTTAAGTGACAAAGTTCATTTTGCAGTTGCAGTCTAAAACACAACAAACATCGCACTTGGAACCTTCATGATTCATTTCTACAATATTTGTTGTTGTTGTTGTTGTTATTATTATTATTATTGTTACTGTTATTATTATTGTTGTTATTATTATTATCTAAGAAACAACAACCATCGCTCCTGGAACCTCCTTGAATAGTTTCTGCAATTATTATTATCATTATTACTATTATTATTATTCAGAAGTTGAACTCTATTCATAAGGAATAGCCCAAAGGAGCCATTTCATAACTATAATTATTATTATTATTATTATTATTATTATTATTATTATTATTATTCTTATTATTATTATTCACAACATGACTTGGCGTTCAAGCGTCAGAAAAATATGGCGTTCATTTGATAAGTAGATATATAATACGAAATACAGAGAGAAGAAATCAGTTATAATAAAAAAAGGGCTAAATTAATAAATTACCAGACAAATAGCTAAAAATATAAAAAGTTACTAAAATAGTAAGTGAATTAATAAATAGTTTAAAAAATTATTTAAATAAAAAGTGGATTGTTTTGGGATGTTATGTACTGCCTCTTCGCTTGAAATTTGGCAGCTCCAACTACGCAAAAAAAAATTATAATAAAAATAAAAATAAAAATAAATAAATAAATAAAGCATCAATACACACGAACATTATTAAACCCTTACACCGAAGAATATTATTCTTCCTGGAAAAAAAAAAAAAGGGGGGGGGGGGAGTTAATACGTTCAAGGTAACGTCCAAAATAGTTATGGCTTCATATGCATATCCTAGAACATATTAGAGAGGGGAAGGACACCGCCCTTTCGGCATCTAAAGTCCTCACGCCTACATCCTGCCAGCATGGGATTGGCAGAGGGCTAGATGTTTGTTTTCTGCAAACGTTTAAAACAACCAACGTTGTTCAGATGCTGGGAACCAACGCAACAACGTTTCACGTTCTTCGTAACAAACCAAATTCGAATAGAAAGTCCAAATTAAATCAAAGGCCAAGCGCTGGGACCCGCGAAGTCATTCAGCGCCGAAACGGAAATTGAGAGTGGAAATGTTTGAAAGGCGTAACAGGCGGAAACTCTCAAAGCAGTTGTGCTATGAATCAATTTGTTAGCAGAGGGTTGTGGATGGTAAGATGGATAAGAAAGAGAATATGAACGAAGGTAAAGTAAAATGAATGAAAGGGGTTGTTGCCAAATGAGAGAGATTAAAGTAAAAGGAGTTATTTCGTTACATTCTGACTTTAGTTAAACTGAACTGCCATGATGGCATTTCAATCCGGAGATGGGGGGAAAAGAGCCTACAAAGTAATGATAGTGGAGAAGAAGAAGAAGAAGAAGAAGAAGAAGAGGAAGAAGAGGAGGAAGAAGAAGAAGAATAAGAAGAGGAAGAAGAAGACGTAATAGTTATGACCATCACCATTCCACGGAGCCTTTCACCAGAACACGACTTCATCACATCATAAAGAGACATTCCTCCATAATGTCGAACGAGAGAGAGAGAGAGAGAGAGAGAGAGAGAGAGAGAGAGAGAGAGATACGTTCATTTTCTCTTCTTCCAGAGAGAGAGATATACGTTTCTTTTTCCCTTCTTCCATAGAGAGAGAGAGAGAGAGAGAGAGATACGTTCATTTCTCTTGCTTTCAAAAAAAGAGAGAGAGAGAGAGAGAGAGAGAGAGAGAGAGAAATATACGTTCCTTTTTTTTTTTTTTTTTTTTTTTTCCCTTCGTCCAGAGACGAGCGAGAAGAGAGCCAAAACCAAGGAGTTCAAGAGCAGAGCAGCTGCCAGAAACGAGAGAGAGAGAGAGGAGATAGGAGAGAGAGAGAGAGAGAGAGAGAGAGAGAGAGAGAGAGAGAAAATATATACGTTCCTTTTTTCCCTTCGTTCCAGGAGAGCGAGCGAGAAGAGAGCCCAAATAAACAAGGAGTTCAACAGCAGAGCAGCTGCCCAGAAACGAGAGACCTACCTTACAGACCTTACATCTTGTTCGGGGTGCCCCAGGTCCCCTCAGTGAGGCACCCTCTAATGTCTACCAGAGAGTTGCTAGTACATCTTCGGATATTTTTGCATCTTCCAATCTGGATGGTCTGGGATGCAGTTTAGATATTTGTCGAGCTTATCTTAAAGAGAGAGAGAGAGAGAGAGAGATTGAGGGGGGAGAGAGAGGAGAGAGAGAGATTAGGAGTTTGATAACGTCATTTTCTTTATTCCAGAGAGAGAGATATACGTTTCTTTTCCCTTGCTTCCATAGAGAGAGAGAGAGAGAGAGAGAGAGAGAGATACGTTCATTTTCTCTTCTTCAGAGAGAGAGAGAGAGAGAGAGAGAGAGAGAGAGAGAGAGAGAGGATAGAGAGAGAGAGCATATACGTTCCTTTTTTCCCTTCGTCCAGAGACCGAGCGAGAAGAGAGCCAAACCAAGGAGTTCAAGAGCAGAGCAGCTGCCAGAAACGAGAGAGAGAGAGAGAGAGAGAGAGAGAGAGAGAGAGAGAGAGAAATATATACGTTCCTTTTTTCCCTTCGTCCAGAGAGCGAGCGAGAAGAGAGCCAAACCAAGGAGTTCAACAGCAGAGCAGCTGCCAGAAACGAGAGACCTTACCTTACAGACCTTACATCTTGTTCGGGTTGCCCCAGGTCCCTCAGTGTGAGGCACCTCTAATGTCTACCAGAGAGTTGCTAGTACATCTTCCGGTATATTTTGCATCTTCCAATCTTGGATGGTCTGGGAGCAGTTAGATATTTGTCGAGCTTATTCTTAAACATCTACGCTCACTCCTGATATATTCCTCAGATGAGCTGGCAAACGCATTGAATAGACGCTGCATTATCGATGTGGTGCGTAGTGGATTAATGTCCTGTGTGCTTTCCTTATTTTTCTGGTATAGTTTGGGCACTATTAAATCTACCTCTGCTTGCTCTTTCTGATATTTTTAGTTCCATGATATTTTCTGCTATTCCTTCTATCTGTTTCATGCCTGAATTATCATGTAGCGTTCTCTTTCTTTCCTTTCTAGACTATATAATTTTAAGAATTGTAGTCTTTCCCAGTAGTCTAGGTCCTTAACTTGTTCTATTCTAGCTGTAAAGGACCTTTGTACACTCTCTATTTGTGCAATATCCTTTTGATAGTGTGGGTACCATATCATATTGCAATATTCAAGTGGACTACGAACATATGTTTTATAAAGCATAATCATGTGTTCAGCTTTTCTTGTTTTGAAGTGCCGTAACAACATTCCCATTTTTGCTTTACATTTTGCCAACAGAGTTGCTATTTGATCATTGCATAACATGTTCCTATTCATCATCACACAAGGTCTTTAACTGCTTCCTTATTGTGATGGTCTCATTATTAGGTCCCCTTATATGCATATAGCTTTCTTTCTCTGTCTCCATAATTATTGATTCAAATTTATCAGAGTTAAATACCATCCTATTTACCTCTGCCCAATCATATACTTGTTAAGGTCTCTTTGTAGAGCGTTCCTATCTTCATCACAAGTAATTTCTCTACTTATTCTTGTGTCATCTGCGAAACTACTCACTACCGAAATCCTTAACATTATTGTCTATGTCTTCAATCATAATAACAAACAGTATTGCAGCTAACACCGTACCTTGCGGCACACCGGATATTACCTTGGCTTCATCCGATTTCTCGTCGTTTGCAATAACTATCTGTTTTCTGTTGTGTTAAAAAATTCTTTTAAACCATCTTCCTACTTTATCCACGATATTGTGTTTCTAATTTCTTCGCTAATATATTATGGTCTACTTTATCAAAAGCTTTTGCAAAGTCTTAAATAAACCACATCTGTTTCATTTCCGCTTTTCATATTTTGAATATGTTCTCACGTGGACTAACAGTGGGTTTGTGTACTTTTTCCGGGTACGAAACCATGTTGTCCTTTATTAAATTAACAAATTATTTTTTATTAAATGTTTCATAATATTTTTCTTCATTACCCTTTCATACACTTTCATAATATGTGATGTTAGACTCACAGGCCTATAATTACTTGCCTCTAGTCTTGATCCACTTTTTGGAAAGTAGGGGTAATATATGCTAATTTGTGCTCATCATAAATCTTGCCTGTATCTACACTTTGTCTAATAATATTGCAAGTGGCTTTGCGATAGAATGAACTACTTTCTTTAAACAAAATAGCAGGAATTCCATCAGGCCCTGCAGCAGCTCCATTTTTAATTTCATTAATAGCCTGCACAATATCAGCTTCATTAATATCTAGTGTCAGCTAAATATTCACTATTTTCATCCCTACTTATATCATTATCTTCATTATCTATTCTAGGGGTGTGATTTCTCTCTATATCGTTCTGCCAGTATGTTGCAAATTCCTTTTTTCATTCGTTAATCTCCCTTCAATTCTCAGAGGGCCTATTCTATTCTTCTTTTATTCATCTTCTTCGCATAGAGTATAATAGTTTGGGGTTTTGCTTGATATTTAATAGGGGTTTTTTTCTTCCAAGTCCCGTTTTTCATTTTCTTTGATTGTATAATCTTTGTTCTGCATTTCTATCTTACTTTTTTAGTTCTATAAACTTTCCATGCATTTTTTTTCTTTTGCAAGACCTTTTTTCCACTTTCTGATTTTCTGAAACAAGATCCTTCTGTCTCTTGGTATGCATGAATGATGTTTACTTTTCTTTTCTTCGGTATATATTTTTCCACTATTTTCTCCAAATATTTTATATAATATCTCCGTATTTACCTTTATGTCATCACTTACGAAAAATGTTATATCCAATCTTTGTTTAATTCTTCATTAATTTCTGAACCATTTTATATTTTACTGTAGAAGTTGTAATTTTCCATATCCTTCCCACTTTTCATTTCTTGCTTATCTCTTATTTTCACTCGCTTTGGAGATGAACTGTTAATTCTTATGACATTATGGTCCTGAAATACTCGCATTATAAACTTTAAATATTATTTTCTTTAACATAATTCCATCTACCGTTTCACAAATACCAGTCTAAAGTAATTTTCCTTTCTTGTTGGCAGGTGATTATTTGTTGAATGTTGTATTTCTAGTAGCATATCTAATAGCTTTTCAAATTGCCTCTTATCTTCTGCACTACTATTACTCTCTTTTTTATATGTATAAGTACAACCACAATCTCCTATTCGTTCTTCCATTCTACGAAAGGAAAGTTGAAGTCACCAGATAGGAGAATAGTCCAGTCCTTGTGATTTTCTACATATATCATCCAATTTTTCAATTATTAAGTCAAACTCTTTAGTATTAGGAGGTCTATATACTTACTATGTTCATCAATTTTTCAGATTCAAATTCTACCGCTATTAGTTCACATTCTGAGTTACTATATTTTCTCATATATTTTTCCTTGTTTTTTTGTCTTTCCCATATATTGCGGTTCCCCTTGATTCCTATTTTTTCTATCTGATCTATAAGTTTGGAAACCCTTTTATTTGTATCATCATTCCCAGTCTCTTGGGAATACCAGGTTTCACTTATATTCATTATATCTATTTTCTTTTCATTTTGGGTTAGTTCTTCTAAGTACTCTATTTTTCTTTTGTTTTTGGTTACTCGTAACTAAACCCTGCGCATTCATCACTATGATGGTTTGCGTTTTCTCCTTCATTAATACTGGGTAGTAATAAGGATTTTCCCATGTCTCTTTCCTGTTCTGGTATGTTGTTCTTTTTTTCATTTCCAGAAAATTCTGACATTAAAAAATCCAACTTTTCCATAATATTTGATCTTCCTTCATCATAATTATTCATTTTGTGTCTGAATCTGCAATTTTCTCCGTTTCTGCAATATCCTCTTGCATAATAAATACAGTTATATCTCTTGAGTAGAATTTCGGAGCTGATGCTTTGAAATTTTTTTGCTGACACCTCTGCATAATCTCATTGGTGGTTTGCTTTTCTCTTTTACCTGATATTCTTGATTTCTCTCTTTATTTGTTTTCTTTCTTATTTGGATTTTATTACTTGGTTGGTTATTTATTTGATTATGATTCATGGCTACAGGGTGCATATTTAGCATTTTTGTTCGAACTTACATCCTTTTCCTTCTTTTAGGTTTTTACATATTTTTGGATGCAGATCTCTGCAATCATCCCCATATCCATCTAAGTATGCACATTTACCATATATTTCATAGTTTTGACATATCTTAGGATGTTTGTAGTAACATCTTTCTCCAAATCTGCAATTCCCTCTTTTTCAAAAGGTTGCAGATTTTGTCTTTCTTGTCTTATTTTTTCCTCTTTCCCGTCATTGTATAGATCTGGGTAGAGCCTCTTCGGGATTTGCTTTTCTGTTGTCATATCGTAATTTATTTCTTCGTAGGTATGCTGCTTTATTGCCTCATATGTAGTATCAATGAGTATCTCTGCATCCATACTTTTATCTTGTTTCTTTGTTTTCCTTATTTTTTGGTTTTTTCTGTCATTTCTTTTATTTTTGTTTACTTCTCTTCCGTTTTCCTCTTCTTCTTTTTTCTTCTTCTTCTTTTACCTCTTCCTCTTCGTTCTTCATCCTCAACTATTTGTACAGTCAATCTTGATTAATAACATTGTCTATCCATGATAGACATGGTTGAACAAAAAAATTCTTGTATCTTTTTCTCAAAATCTTGTATTACCATCAGACACTGTGGATGGGTCGGAATGTTGCATGCAGCACATTTTCTGATTCTAGGTTTTGTGGATTGACTATGCTATACCAAACCTTACACAGTTTGCATGCTTTTGGCATTCTTTTTCCTAATGCATCAATTAGGATATTCACAAGATTCACCTTATTCATTTTCTTTGTCGGAATATGTGGTTTATAGTATATCTTTATGAATGCTTTGATATTTCTTTTTTGGTTAAGGACTGTTGCGATTTTCATAGAATGAGAAATGCCAGTCCCAGTTCCCTTCCTGCTAACTCATCGTATTGCGAATGCTAAACACGCCAAATTACGCCACCTCTTGCCGCAGTTGGAGATGAGAGAGAGAGAGGGGGAGAAAAACACCGCTGCTGGCTGTGCCACTCAAATTATCTCGATTTCGACCTGGAATGCAGCCGAGCTGCATTGTCTTCCCATAAGGGAACAACTGCACGTGCTATCACAGACATTGGGTAACACCGTCTGCGGGCATCAACGCTTCGCTTGGCTGGTTCCCGCTTAATGAGACTCGTTCGCAGGTCTTCATAGCCCTAGTGTATCTGGGAACTCTACTGGGAACACACTGGGAACTCTCTGGGAACTTGAGCCTCTTCACTATAGCCTTATATACCTGGGAAATCACTGGGAACTCTTGGACTCCATTATAGTCTTCAAGTATCTGGGAACTCATATCATTATCATGTTATGAGGGAAGGATGATACTCGAGATTTGAGAGAGAGAGAGACGAGAGAGGAGAGAGAGAGAGAGAGAGAGAGAGAGAGAGAGAGAGAGAGAATCAAGAAGTAATAAATACTAATTAGCGGCTGGCGTGACATCGAAGGAAATAAGGTTTTCCGCACAACTGGCAACTCACGTACCCTCCCCCTCCTCACCCCTTCCCCAGTTCTGTTTCCATGATAGAACACCACCAGTATTTTTTTTTTTTTTTTTTTTTTTTGTTTTTTTTTTTTTTTTTTTTTTTTTTTTTTTTTTTTTTTTTTTTTTTTTTTTTTTTTGGCGACTTTCGTCTCCTTCACCTCATGGCATTCAAAATGCGCGCGTTCCCGTCCCTTACCCAGGTGTACGCAAGACAGGTTCGTGACCCGAAGCGCTAAAAGATTAGTCGCTCTGTCTTCACTGGGCCAAGCCTTCGAGGAAGACGCAACACACACACACACACCCCTACCTACCTACCCACCTCTCCAGAAATGCCCTGCCCGAAACCACCCTGGCCTCCATTGGTCCTCCTACTCCTCTCCCTCCCAACTTCTCAAAAAACCCACTTCTCGGAATGGGAAGAGCGCCAAGGAGAAATACTCACTCAGAATTCCTCCTCCTCCTTTTTCTTCATCAGCGCATCGGGACGTCTACAACAGTGTAATCTGCACAAGGTTTATCGAGTAAAGCCAAGTCCGCCAGTGGCTTGCATCGGTCATTCTTGAATTCATAAAGCCAGTTAGTCAGTCCTTTTATGTCAAATCGTAAGAAAACTTGAGAGCAATTAATGAAGGCAGTCACCAAAATGACTATCTGAGAATATGAATTCATAAAACTGTACGGGTGCGACAATAAAGTTCAATTTATGCTACGATGTAGCTCTTGTAAACCACACGTCTGAAATCTGTATGAGAGAGAGAGAGAGAGAGAGAGAGAGAGAGAGAGAGAGAGAGAGAGAGAGAGAGAAATTGGAAGCAAGTTATCACCACGTATTTTCAACACACCGATTTAAGTTAAGCCTCATATTGCTAAGATATAATGTATTTAATACATAAATTGTATACAACATAATTTGATACCTGCATTGATGGAAGACCAGAGATTTTAAAAAAAAAAAGCAGATCGACGGAAATGAAACGAATAAATATAGCGCAAATATTCCTTGAAGAAACAATACTATTTACACTCACTGGTACACAAACACCTGTGACCTCATCAACAACACTTGATACGCGAATGACACGGGAAGTCTTCCAACGCTGCTTTTACATCTGATCACAAAAAATCAAAAGCATTCCAGTCGGCCAATATAACCCATGTCTCTTCAAAATATATCTCAGATTTACGAACATTTCTTTTTTTTCGAAAATAAATGAATGTGCATATCTCATATTCACGGACAATTTTATTTATTTATTTAAATAAATGAACTTGCGGCTTAGGAGGATTCTATAATGCATAAAATTAAAGTAAAAAAAAAAAAGTCGGTTTTACGTAAAACATTGGAACAACTTAACTCAAAATACTGAAAGAACTCAACTGAAAAAACTGAATGAACTTCAACTCAAAATACCGAAGGAAAAACTGGAAAAAAAAATATTACGAAGTACAAGAAAATGCGAGAGAAACGCCATGAAAGCAGAGGTGGGAGAAATGCGTTGGAGAGAGCCCCTCGGCGCAACATCCCCCAGCCCCCGCCCCCCCGCCCCCCATCCTCTTCTTTCCGTAAACGGGTGTGGGCGTGTACATCATCAGACGACACCTGGGTGGGCGGACTGCGGTGGGTGGCCTCGCCTTCACCGTCACTCACGGCCTCTCCTTTTTTTAATTTTAATCCGCGAATTTCTCCCAAGACACGAATAAATGAATGAGAGAGAGAGAGAGAGAGAGAGAGAGAGAGAGAGAAGAGAGGAGAGGCAGAGAGATTTTTGAGAGAGAAGGACTTTCCCGTTATATCTTGGTAGGCAAAATAGCAAAATTTACCCAAATCCCCCCAAACCCCCCACCCCCCCCCCTTCAGTGACACCTTGTTTACATATTTCAAACCTTTGTGAACCCGTCTTCCTAGTTGACACCTTCGTCTGTTTATTGACACAGGTGACACTGATTTTCAGCGACCGGCCCCAAAAGGACGCCGCTTCAATAAAAAAAAAAAAAAAAAAAAAAAAAAGGAGCCAATGCTCGCAATGAATGAATATTTAAAAGTGAGAAAAACAAAATATTTTAGATCATAATAAAAAAAATTATCAAGATTATACATTCCAATGAGGTCAAATCTTCACCGAAGTATATTTTATTTTATTATATAAAAACATTTTGAGATACACGTATGTTTATAAAAGCATTCTTCCCTTGGCTAAGATAAGCTTTCCACGGCCTCCCTGACAGCAAGAGTTCGTGCTGTTCGTGCTGGCATAAGGCCAATTTACTGTAATACCGCTTTGTGCCTCTTGTATAAAAGAAAGAAAAAAAAATCAAAATATACGTATACGACAGCAGAATTCGCTCGTCGAACAAAAAATTGCGCCCTCCGTCCCAACACAAAACAGGAACAGTCGATCACATCCTGAGATAACCAAGAATAGTCTTTAAAAAAAGAAGGAAAATAAAAAGGCGCGAAAGATATCCAAAAATGGCGCGAAAATAGCCGTCACTCGCATCGAGGGGAAGATTATAAAAGATGCGAGCAGCTTGTTACGAAGAAGAGAAGGTTCCTTAGACGACCATCGCGATGGTCTCGGACCACTGGCCACCAGACCTAGGCCCAGACCTTATGACCGCTCATTATTAATTCGGCAGGGAAAGTTGGGGAGGGGTGAGAGGGTCCTCCACCCACATAAAAATTATCAAGAATAAAAATAAAATTACGTCGACCCAACTGACTAAAAAATTAAAAAATGAATGATAGAATGTTTATTATTATTATTATTATTATTATTATTATTATTATTATTATTATTATTGTTGTTGTTTTATTCAGAAGATGAAAGCTATTCCTATGGAACAACCCCACCACGCTTCCAGAGAATATGGTGTCCATTAAGAAGTAAGAGAGATTACGGAGAAATACAGTCTATAAATAAATTAATATATAAAAATGATATAAACAAAAACATTGTTTTGAAAAGGCGGATTGTTTTGAGAGAGAGAGAGAGATGAGAGATGAGAGAGAGAGAGAGAGAGAGAGCCGAGAGAGAGAATTTTCATAAAATTCTCCGCGACCAGTTACCACCTATACATCATTAACTAGTAAATATTAAAACCGGACCAATTAGAACCTGGTTTTGAGAGAGAGAGAGAGAGGGTAGTGGAGATTCCTTCTTCTTCTTCTCCTTTGCCATTCATGGCCACCAAGGCCTGGAGGTTCCCTGATTTGCATCTCTGAATGGAGAGAGAGAGAGAGAGAGAGATGAGAAGAGAGAGAGAGAGAGAGAGAAACACCATGTTGGTGGCGCCTTCGACCCTTTATGCGCACCACGCCACCAGCTTTACGAGAAGAATTCGCTTCTTCTTCTTACTTTTTTTTTTTTTTTTATCTTCTCGTATTCTGAATAATCCTCTTCTTTCCGATTTCCGTCTTTCTCGTTCAAGCGAAAGTTTGCTCTTTTTTTTATTTTTTTTTGTACACTTTTTTTTTTTTTTACCTTTTTTTTTTTCTTTATAATTTTTAATGAATTCCCGATTTTTTCTGTATTAATTTTCTTTTTTATTTATATTCCTTTTTGAATTTTGTTTTTTTTTAATAGTTTTTTTTTTCTTTTTCGGTTCTTTTTTAAAATTCCAATTAATTATAATTTTTATTAGTTATTTTTATTTATTTTTTTTTTATATTATTTTAACTTATATTTTTTTTTTTTTTTTTTTTACTTTTTTCTTATATTTAATAAAATATTCATATGCTGCGATATATAAATTATAATTATATATATATATATTATTACTTATATTATAAAATTGCTATATTTATAAAAGTTCTTTATAGTGCATATTCTCTATATGCTTTTTTAAAATTATATTGTTGTCTTTTTTTTCATATTTGAATAGTCTCCGTTCGAGCGAAATTTTACTTCGTTTTATTCTTTCATAGTTCTTCTTATTTGTATAACTTGTACAGCTTTTATTCAATAAATGTTTCGCTGACTCGGGGAGTACGCCTTACAAACTACTTTGTTGTTGTTATTGCTATTCTTGTTGGGGGGTAGGAAAGCCCTATGGAAAAGCCAAAAAAGGTCTGAAAAAGGTGTTTCTGTTCAGCTTACACACACACACACACACACACACACACACACACACATATATATATATATATATATATAAGCATTACTCATAAATACACTGCATAATAAACTAAACTACTTCTCCTCAATAAAGACATATAAATTACGCCATATTCTTGCCATACTCAGATAATAATAAGAATAAAAAATAAATAAAAATAAAATGACTTTGGTATTCTTACAATGCCGTGGGCACGAGCTAGGGTAAGGATATTCCAGTCACATGCGTAGTGCGTGATCGATCACTTATATGGGCCTCCGCTAGTCCTGAGGTTCGCTGATCGGAAATTAGTATTATTATTTATCATTATTATTATTGTTATTATTATTATTTGTTCTAAGAGGTCCACAATAATAAAAAAATGTTGCGAGTTTGTGTATAATTTAAAATTATACACGAACTCGCAGCATTCTTTATTATTGTGGACTTCTTAGAACATTATATATATACTCTATCTATAGAGTTTTTGTTTTTCTTATTATTATTTTATTATTAATTATTATTATTATTATTATTATTTTTTAATTAATAATTATTTATTTTTTATTTAAATTTCACCAAATTATCACGTATTACCTACTTCCCTTAAAAATCACCCTTGTTAACCTAGTTTTTAAGTTTCATAAACCATTTCCAAAAGATTAATTCAAAACAAGTCAAAAATCGACCTCACGAATCAAAACTGCACCCGAATTCCTCGTTACGTGACGAGGTCTATCTCTCTCTCTCTCTCTCAAGTCTCTCATAAATATGAAACTAATCAGTCGAGATCCCCTCGCCCCCGTCTCTCTCTCTCTCTCTCTCTCACCTGTGACGGGAGAGACCGACACCGACGAGACGGATCGTCGTTTGACGGGAATTTCGGTGGGTCGGGTCGGGAAAGTGGGGGGGGGGTGGAGGGGGGGTGGGGGGGTGGGGGGGTGGGGTGGGGGGGTGGGGGGGGTGGGGGCAATCTTAATTGGAATGCTGCTGCTGCTGCTGCTGCTCCTGATATCGTCGTCGTCGTCTTCTTCTTCTTCTTCTACCGACCGCTGCTGAATGCTGCTACTCTCCGAACCAGACGGAATTCTCTGCATATCTTCGGCATGGCCGCCACAGGTCCAGTTAGCTGGGTAGGCAGGTAGGCAGGCAGGCAGCTAGCCAGCTATAGCCAGGTAGATAGTTAGCCAGACCTTCCAATATCCATATATATATATATATATATATATATATATATATATATATATATATATATAATATGCTAGTGAATGCGTTGCCTCGACTTCTATCGCCTTCTTTATCTTTCTGGAATTCTGTGGTAGCTAAATGATATACATATACATACCTTATATATGTGTTTGTGAGTACTTTTATGCATATATATATATATATATATATATATATATATATATATATATATATATATATATATATATACTATAACGACTGGTAAAAAATGTTGTTACAACAGAATTCTATCTAATAAAAGGAGCCCATAAAAACGCCAAAAATATAGAAAGTAAGTAGCCTACTATATTTCCAGAGACCGCTGATTGAGAGGAGCAGTCTCTGAAATATAGTACTTATACTTTCTATATTTCGGCGTTTTTATGGGTTCATTCTATTTATATATATATATATATATATATATATATATATATATATATGTGTGTGTGTGTGTGTGTGTGTGTGTGTGTGTGTGTGTTCGCGATCGTATTATTTTCAGAAAGACTGACTGACCGAATAACTTTAGCAGCACCATCCTATCAGGGTCTAGCGGAAAGGAAAATTGAAATAAAGATAATAATTGAGCAAAATAAGGATATACTCCCCACAAGGAGACTGTTATTTATAGGACTGATTGATTTACGAATGATTGGTCCGATGATCTGGCACTACAACAGGTTGGTTATACAGAACCGAGACGTAAAATTGTCACAAGACAAACCTTCATCATTTTATTAATAATCTAGAACAGAATACAGAATTTAGGCCCTATGCCAAGCGCTGGGACATATGTGGTCATTCAGCGGTGAAATGAAAAATGAGAGTAAAAGGGTCTGAATGGTGTAACAGGAGAAAAACGTCGCAGTTCCACTACGAGACAACTGCTAGAATAAGTCCGGGAAAGGTAAGAAGGAAGAAAGAATATGAACAGAGGAACAGTAAAAAGGAATGAAAGGGAAGCGAATGCTGCAAAGAACCTTAATAAACGCCTACAGTGCACCTCATCCTCAAGAGATTACGACTGCAGTGCGGGAGAGAAGCGTCTCATTTCATTCGGAAATAAGCAAATCGAGCGGTATAACTTTACATAGCCCCATAGCCCCTTCCATACTTGATTTAACCGAGGTGGCTCCCCCTTCCCTCACATAATTCCACTGCGTTCAAGCCACGACAATGTAAGGGAGAGAGAGAGAGAGAGAAAAAAAAAAACACCGTCCATGAGAGCCACTCCCCGTTCGGTTGACCAAAATCACATATAGCTGTCTACATAACTGAGGTTTTTCGAGTGACCGCATTCTCATATCGACCATATTTACGACGTCGGATTTTCCCACTCATAATTACACACCGAAGGGAAGTTAGGCTGCGGACTGTTCAGAAGCAGCGAGGACGTGAATTTCTCGACTCGAAGAGACATTCCTTCGCTCTACAGAGACGAGGACCTCCGGTGTTTGCGACACTAACTAATTTCCCTCGCAGCGGACTTTGCCGTTCTCAAACGCATTTCAACCGCTCTAAAAAATTTATTCAATTATTTTATTTTATTTTTATCTAATTTATCATTTTTTCCGTTTGCTTTTCCTTTCCTAATAGCTGACTTCTCTTTCTGTATTTCCTGTTTGATCGTTTTTTGTTTGTATGGTGTTTTTACGTTGCATGGAACCAGTGGGTTATTCAGCAACGGGACCAACGGCTTCACGTGACTTCCGAACCACGTCGAGAGTGAATTTCTATCACCAGAAATACACATCTCTCACTCCTCAATGAAATGCCTGAGAATCGAACTCACGGCCACCGAGGTGGCAGGCCAACACGATACCGACTACGCCACTGTGGCGCAGTGTGTATTTCCTGTTACCCTCTGTAAATCCTTTCGAATGAACACCCAGTTTCTTTGGAAGCATGAATTTCATGTCGATGGCTCTTGGGGGCTTGTTCAGTACCGATGTAGTTCGTATTCTGAATAATAATAATAATAATAATAATAATAATAATAATAATAATAATAATAAGAAGAAGAAGAAGAAGAAGAAGAAGAAGAAGAAGAAGAAGAAATCAACACTAAAGGTCTTCCATCCATAAAACCTTAACCTAAATGCTGTTACTTCCTATTTTATCAATACTGACGGACAAAAGGCGGGCAACCGCGGAAATTTCATTATTACATCATTACATAATTTCACCCAAAAATTTCTATCGAGGACTCTATCACTTCATGAGTGAATATGAGAGGAAGAGATGAGCGTGAAAGAAGCGTACACGGATATATGACACGGGTGGTTAAATAATAATGCTTAATTTTCGAACGTCACCTCTTTACCGAGTTAGTGGGGATGTTAAAACACCTCTTGACTGATTCAGCTTGGCTATCATGCTTATGTGACCTAAACAACATTTTCTGAAGTCCAACCGTTTAAAACACCTTTCTACTGAATCGATCTGCCTACGGTACCCATGACAGAAATATACTACTTTATTCAAAATTCAATTTTTCTTCCCAGTTCTAACACCCTTTCAGAGGAATCCCACTCAAGGTTTCGAAAGGAAATTGCGTTGGTTCGCTTAAGACGCTACAAAATCCACTCAGGGTTGTTTCCGCATTCAGTCTCTCTCTCTCTCTCTCTCTCTCTCTCTCTCTCTCTCTCTCTCTCTCTCTCTCTCTCTCTCTCTCTCTCTCTCTCTCTCTCTCTCTCTCACGATGTCCAGGAGAAATTCCAGAACCACAAGTATTTATCCCTGGAGGATGACTGACGCTCGGAAAAATATAATAATTTGTTTTTGTACGTTGTTGGCGATACCCATAATTACTGGAGAACACGGAATTATCACTGAGGAACGTAGATGTATATGAAAAAAAATACACACACAAAATAAACAAAGGAAAAAAAAGGAAAAATAAGAATAATAAATAAATTAATAAATAAATAAATACCAAGTGAAACAAAAATCCCCAAGAATGCATCGTAATGTATGTGAAAGTCGCGATAATCAATACTTTAAAAAACAAACACACATACAAGAAACAAACAAAAATAAAAAAATAAATAATACCAAGTGAAACAAAAATCCCAAAATGTATCTTAATGTATAAGAAAGTCCGATAATTATACTTAAAAAAACACACAAACACAATAAACAGACAAACAAACAAAAATAAATAAATAAATAAAAAAATACCAAGTGAAACAAAATCGCCCCAAACTGCATCGCTTACCTTGTACCACCTGTCTGCGGGAGGTGGGCGGCTCCTCCGATCGTGACTCCCTGTGGGCGGGGCTCGGAGGGGTGCTGGCCGTGACCACCGGGCGCGTAGTATGGGCGGGCGGCTCACGACCGCTCAACGCCCTCTGTTGGTTCAGGTGGGCGGTGGCGACGCTGTAAGGCGGTGGCAGGGGGCGTTCGGAATACGCGGGCGGGAGCTCCCTGTGAGGCTGTACGTGGGCGGGCTCCGCCGGAGGCAGCTCGAGGTACCGTTGGGGGACGCACGTAATGACCGTAGGACGGGCGCGGGCTGGGGCGGGCAGGTAGGTTGGGCGCGCGGGTGGTAAGGGGGCGGGGAGGGGGAGTTGGAGGTGGGGCGTGATGGGGGAATGGGCGGGTGGGGGGCGAGCGACGCTTCGTGCTCATGTCTAAGGGGACGTCGTCGTCCATGTGGGCGGTGTGGGTGGTGTAGTAGGCGTGGGCGTAGTGGGGAGGGGGTGGGGGGGAGTCCACCACGTTGATCTCGTCTTCGCTGGAGCACGCCCGCTCCGGGCTGAAAGACATAAAAAAAAAAACATTAAAATTAACATCTAAAGAATACGGTGAAGTTTAAATCAAAGTTAACATGACTTAATCTATTAGAAATGGTTATCATGTCGATGTTAAATATGTCCTTAAAAAACATTAATCTTTACATTGACATATAGTCCTTAAGAAACATTAGCCTTTACATTAACATATAGCCCTTAACAAACATTAACTTGTACATTAACATACAGTACTTAAGAAACATTAACCTTTACATTAACATATAAAGTCAAAATGAAGTTAATATCAAAGTTCAAAATACTTTATTCAGTTAAAAATGGTTAGTACTAGGATACTGATAATTATTAGTCCCTAACAAACATTAACCTGCATTAGCCTATACACATTAACATATGAAGTCAAAGTTAAAATCAGTTAAAAAAT
>NC_061110.1:91371432-91373932 GCF_015104395.2 Macrobrachium nipponense | reverse complement strand
TCAATTGATTAAGGGTGAATTTTCGCCACAAACTGCACTGCCGCAATGACAATGTTACATTCTCATAATATGATCAAAATACCATTTTTACTTTTTGACGACCGTTGCTTATTTCCTCTGCTTATATAAGGAATATTGTTATTCCTTATAACATTGTTGTTATAAAGAATAACAATACTCCTGTTAATAATTACCACTGTGACAATATTGTTATAGTGGTAATTTGGTTGTTCATCGTCACATTGTTTTGGTGTTACTTTCAGTTCTGTGACTATTTCCATTTTACATTTTCTTCGACAACTAGACTGATTCGCAAATTGTTTATATATATATATAAAAAAATCCCTCCGGAAGCTCAATAAATCTTCACAACGATTTTGCAAATAGTTTTAACATTTAGTATATCCTTCAAAGCGGAAAATGACTTTTTTTTTTTTTTTTTAATAATTTTTTAAAGCTTTAAATAAAATGAGAGGGTAGAAAAAAACCACACCGTGATAAAAGCACCGAATATACAAATCAAAATATGCAAGTCTTTTACTCACATAAAAAATAAATATATCTCGGGGGCGTTCAATACGGTTAGTTTGGTAGCGACGTGTTTTGTGGGCTCGTTCTCAGCCAGCCATTTATTCCACCAAGGCTAAACGCACCCCGCACATACATACGTATGCACCGGCAAACAACGTCTTAACCGCAAAATTCCACCTGACCGCAGAGCTGGATTCGTTTTCGTGTGTGTGTGTGTGTGTGTGTGTGTGTTTAAAGTCTCGCCCAAATGTATCATTTCCCTCATGTTACAAAAATGATATTTTCCTGTGTGTGTGCGTGAGTTTCTTTTATTTATTTATTTATTTTAAGTCTCCCGCAAATGTATCATTTTCCTCATGTTACAAAAATAATAAAGGACATTATAACCGAGATTTAAATAGACCATAGAATTCGAGATTTGAACAGAACATAGAATTCGAGATTTGAATAGAAAAATTCGAGATTTGAATAGAACATAGAATTCGAGATTTGAATAGAAAAATTCGAAATTTGAATTGAACATAAAATTTGAGATTTGAATAGAAAAATTCGAGATTTGAATAGAAAAATTCGAGATTTGAATAGAACATAAAATTTGAGATTTGAATAGAAAAATTTGAGATTTGAATAGAAAAATTCGAGATTTGAATAGAACTTAGAATTCGAGATTTGAATAGAAAAATTCGAGATTTGAATAGAGCAGAGAATTCGAGATTTAAATAGAACATACAATTCGCGATTTAAATAAAAGCATAGAATTCGAGATTTGAATGGAACAAAGAATTTAGTTCAAAGGCCAAGCGCTGAGACCTTTAGGTCATTCAGCGCTGAAACGGAAATTGACAGTGAAAAAAAAAAAGGTCTGCAAGGTGTAACAGGAGGAAAACCTCAAAGCAGTTACACTATGAGGAAATTAAAATGGAAAGAAGAATATCAACGGAGGTACAGCAAAAGGAATGAAACGGGTCGCGGCTAGGGGCCGATGGGACGCTGCGAAGAACCTTGAGTAATGCCTACGGTGCCCCGCGAGAGGTGCACCGACGGCGCTGCGAGATTTTGAAAGAAAAATAAAAGTGAAATTATTCACTCCCTATCACGAATTTCCAGCGAAGACGAAACCTCGCGAATTCGCGAAACGTTTCGCGTGGAAGTCTACTTAGTAAAGCACATTACGCAAGAGGCGAGGTTGGGGGGGGGGGGGGGGGGGGTGGGGGGGGGGGGGGGGGGGGGGGGGGGGGATTGTCTTAGTTTCCCACTAAGCTGCTTTCTTTCTTTCTTTCTTCTTCTTCGTCTTCTTCCAACTTTCTTTCTTTACCCTTCTTTCTAGATCGCTTTTCTCGTCTTCTTCTTCCCATCCTCCGCGCACAAGGTAAGACAGATGACTTCTCAGAAACGCAAGGATAATCCATTTTCCCTTTCAACCATGGTCTTATTATTTTTTATTCTTTTCCTCTCATTTACTTACATATATTTCTGTTTAATCATTTTTTTCCTTTCATTCCTTGTTTTAATTCTTTCTTATTCTTTTCCTCTTATTTTACTTACAATTCTTTCTATTTATTAATTCTTTCCTTTTCATTCCATGTTTTATTCTTTTTTTATTCTTTTTCTCTTATTTTACTTACATTTCTTTCTATTTATTCATTTGTTAATTCAACTGTTTACCTATTAACTGATCTGTATTTCCCGTTACCTTCTTTTACCTCTTTCGAACGAACACCATAATATTATTATAATAATAATAATAATAATAATAATAATAATAATAACTAATAAATAATAATATAAATAAATAATAAATATAAATATATAAATATATATATATATATATATATATATATATATATGGCTCAACATAATTGCAGCAGCATCTGCAATAGTAGCAACACTGCAATTTGTAATTTCATGGTTATGTAACTTGCAGAGTTTTTTTCTAAAACGGAAACAATTGTTGTTGCAGTAACTTAAA
>NC_061110.1:91337907-91370932 GCF_015104395.2 Macrobrachium nipponense | reverse complement strand
TATCTGTAGGCCGATGAAGGGAAGACTAACTTAGTCTGAGCCACAATATTAACTTTTTTCAATCTGAAACATCTTGGCATATACTATTTACGACCACAAAAATATGTTTAAAATTAATATTAAAAATGTGGAAACTGCATATATACAGATAGGCCTAAACGTAAGTACTACTAGATCTGTAGGCCAATGATGGGAAGGTGGCCTTGTGCTGAGCTAAAATATTAAGTTTTCTCAATCTGAAAATACCTGCATAATTGCATATGCCGTCAAAGAGAAGGGAAAAAAAATGAACATTTCCACAATAGGAATGTTTTCACTAGAAATATATACCTTATTAATTAATATTCCCACAACGAGAAATACCTTAAAAATATTCCCACAACAAGAAATACCTTATTAAGGAATATTCCCACAATAAAGAAATACCTTATCAAGTAAAACACTACAGAGACGCGTATGACGATCCACGAAAAAATTTCCCTTAGTCCTTAAAAGGACATTATAATAAGCCTTTTGTTCTCCAAAACATCCGATTGTGTCCGTGAGGCGTGGGGGGGGGGGGGGGGGGGATGGATATTTCATCTACCGTCAACAAGCAATTACCAAACAATGGACAATACACAAACGACTCCATTATCAACTGTAATAGTACACCGTGAAAGCTATTAAGAGAGAGAGAGATAGAGAGAATATAATGCGCCGCTAAAAGTCGGGTCAATTCTACGCTGTGATTCGTCATCAGGGTACAGAATAGCAAAGCATCCTCTCTTCTCCTCTCTCTCTCTCTCCTCTCTCTCTCTCTCTCTCTCATTACACACACTCACACTCTCTCACTATACACAATCTCTCTCTCTCTCTCTCATGCACACACTAGCACTCTCTCACTACAAACACACTCTCTCTCTCTCTCTCTCTCTCTCTCTCTCTCAGACACAACACAAAGACGGACGACGGACGGCCTTGGTACGTACGTACTTTCTAACCGGACCGGTGGTATTCCACGGACCTTGCCTCTGACGATATTAGGAGTAAGAAAAGAGAAGGGGAAAAGCGAAAGGAAGGAGGAGAAAAGGAGGAGGGGTGGGAGGTGAGGGGGAGGTTTAAGATTCCTGAAGCCTGAATCATCGTCAGGATGTCAAGAGGGCACATGCCCCTGGGTCAAAGAGGATGCATCATAATGGGCTTCTTACCCACCGTCGGATCTACGCAACAGGGCCGAGTCAAAAAAAGATTATATTTAATTCAAAACAAATAAAATCATATTACAATGAGTAATTTAAAATATAAATAAAAATTAAGTAAAAAAAAACATGACGCTAATAATGAATCGAGTCACACAACGGCCCGGTTTGAAGATACAATATAATGCGTAATTCACCATAAATAAAATTATATTCAAAACACGACATCGATAATTATGAATTGAGTCGCAAATATACATAATTCAACTTTTATAAAATTAAACTCAGCTTATCGATAATGAAATGACCATTTTATAACTTACATAAAATTACACGATAAAAGGAACTCAGTTTTAAAAAGATTAATTTACAGACCAATAGATAATTAACTTGATGCTCTTTCTTCAGATGCTGTGGATAGCTCGCTCACTAACTTTGACTGTCTGAGAGAGAGAGAGAGAGAGAGAGAGAGAGAGAGAGAGAGAGAGAGGGGGGGGGGGGGTGGAGGGGGCAGGCAGAGATGGAGGGGGCAGCTCAAAGACATCGAACTGTTACTCATACAACAAACCTCTTCTCGAACCCCAATATAAACATTCAAGCATCTTCCTTTCCACCCACCGACGCACGCCCTGTGACCCCACCCCAATCAACGCCCCCTCTCTAAACCACCCCCCCCCCCCCCCGCCCCCACCCCGTCTCCCTGAATGCCTCCAGCGATCCTCACCCGATACTCCTTTAAAAAAAAATCATCCTTCGAGTGAATGACGTCACCATTAAAAAAATGTTAAAAAGGGTGATTTGGCCTCACTCTGGAAATGTCAGGTGACCTGCATCGTTAGAGAAGCGTGAAAAACAACACTTCAGGGTCTCACTCTTCTGTTTTTCGAGTTCCCCCCCCCCCCCCCCCCAACCCCCCCCCCCTGCTCAATACCCAATATTATCGATCTTTGTTCTTGTGTGACCCCAAGGTGACGCTATGCAATGTTCTTTTAGAGTATTTTCTGTTTGAAAGTTAATCTACGATACTGCTCAGGTGATTTAATTAATATTCTTTCAGTCTTTTCTTTTCCTATTTGAGACTTAATCGACGATACTGCACGTGCAATTTCATTAATAGCCTATTTTTTAGTCCTTTCCATTTGAAACTGAATCTACAATACTGCTCAGGTGATTTAATCAATATTCTATCGGAGTCTTTTCTTTTTCCATTTGAAACTGAATCTACAATACTGCTCACGTGATTTCATTAATATCCTCTTTTTATTCCTTTCCATTTGAAACTGAATCTACGATGCCGCTCACGTGATTTCATTAACATTCTATTTTTTAGTCGTTTCTATTTGAAACTGAATCTACAATACTGCTCAGGTGATTTAATCAATATTCTATTTTTTAGTCGTTTCTATTTGAAACTGAATCTACGATACTGCTCATTCTTACTGAGTCTTGTTTTGTCTGTTTGTGACTTGATCTACGATACTGTACAGGCGATTTAATATAATTAGGATACAGATTGAACGGTGCTTTACAATCATTCACCGTAGCCTCACACTGACACCCGTCAATTTCCTGTCAAAGTGCGGACACCTGTCAAGTTCCTGACAAAGTACGGAGATCTGTCAAGATCCTGACAAAGTGCGGACATCTGTCAAGTTCCTGACAAAGTACGGAGATCTGTCAAGATCCTGACAAAGTGCGGACATCTGTCAAGTTCCTGACAAAGTACGGAGATCTGTCAAGATCCTGACAAAGTGCGGACATCTGTCAAGTTCCTGACAAAGTACGGAGATCTGTCAAGATCCTGACAAAGTGCGGACATCTGTCAAGTTCCTGACAAAGTACGGAGATCTGTCAAGATCCTGACAAAGTGCGGGAGATCTGTCAAGTCCTGACAAAGTACGACATCTGTCAAGTTCCTGACAAAGTACGGAGATCTGTCAAGATCCTGACAAAGTTGTCGACATCTCAAAGTTCTGACAAAGTACGGAGATCTGTCAAGATACTGACAAAGTGCGGACATCTGTCAAGTTCCTGACAAAGTGTGAACATCTGTCAAGTTCCTGACAAAGTACGGACACCTGTCAATTACCTGTCAAAATACGGACATCTGTCAAGTTCCCGACAAAGTACGGACATCTGTCAAGTTCCTGACAAAGTACGGACTCTGTCAAGTTCCTGACAAAGTGCGGACATCTGTCAAGTTTTCTGACAAAGTACTGACATCTGTCAGTTCCTGAACAAATATGGACAGGTCTGTCAAGTTCCCTGACAAAGCGCTGAACAAATCTGTCAAGTTTCCTGACAAAGTACGGACATCTGTCAAGTTCCTGACAAAGTGCGGACATCTGTCAAGTTCCTGACAAAGTGCGGACATCTGTCAAGTTCCTGACAAAGTGCGGACATCTGTCAAGTTCCTGACAAAGTGCGGACATCTGTCAAGTTCCTGACAAAGTGCGGACACCTGTCAAGTCCTGACAAGTGGCAGCATTCCTTTGTCCAAGTTTCCTGCAAAAGTGGCGGGCAATCTGTCAGTGTCCTGACAAAGTGCGGGCACCTGTCAAGTTCCTGTCAAAGTGAGGATCGCAAACGTCATCAAATAGACTCACACGGGAGTGTGTAATATATCTATATATATTATATATATATATATATAGATATATATATATATATATATAATATAATGGAAGAACTCACAGCGCATCCAAAACTTAATCAAAACAAAGGGAAAAAAATTCTATTTCCCAACGACGATGATAAACTGATATTCCATCGGATGTGTACATAATTGCACAGAAATATTTATATTTGTCATTGCACCTGCATTTGCATTTATTTGAGCGATTAATTCACATACTATCGCATAGCATATACGTGATAATAAAAATATGCGAGGCAATTCGTTCAATATCAAGGATAGAGAGAAAGAGAGAGAGAGAGAGAGAGAGAGAGACGAGAGAGAGGAGAGAGAGAGACGATGAGAGAGAAGGAGAGGAGAGAGGATAAATTGTTTTTAAGTCGAATATAGTGTTACCATTTCTCCGACGATATATATATATATATATATATATATATATATATATATATATATATATATATATATATATATATATATATATAGAGAGAGAGAGAGAGAGAGAGAGAGAGAGAGAGAGAGAGAGAGAATTAACGCGACGTCTGCACGTTTGATGAAGTGTGACCATATCTCCCGATAAATTCAAGTATTCATTCTAGCGTCCGTTCAAATTGAATTCGAGCAAATTCAATCAGTGCACACAGAAAAAGAAACTACAAGTTAATTCCGATACACCAACAACCCAAACCTCTCTCTCTCTCTCTCTCTCTCGTGAACATTTAATTACACTGTTGTACAACAGACAAAATGAATTTCCTTCCCAGTAGGGGATGGAGCCATCTCTCAATAAATAACAAATATAAATAAAATCGAGTGATAATATTAACAAAAACAAAGCAATAAACTCAATAACAAATATAAACAAAACAGAATAAAAAATAAATAAATAAATAAAAACAAAGCGAGTCGATCAAAAGTAACACCAATGACAGAAAGGGTGGGTAGCACAGATGGAAGAACACGGAGAGAGAGAGAGAGAGAGAGAGAGAGGAGAGAGGAGAGAGAGAGAGAGAGAGAGAGAATGGTGGTTACGATGATATGCAGATTAGGGCGTGTGCCAGCCAGCCAGCCAGCCAGGGGTATGGAACAGCGCAATACCCTTCGTCGGGTCTACTCTATACCCTAAGGGGCAGCGTCCTTCCTGAAGGCTTGGGTCATACCTATGGTATTTCCCGGCCCGGAGACAGGAACCTGCCGTAGGGAAGGGGAAGAGGGGTAGGGCGAGGGGGGTAGGACAGAAGCAAGATAGGCAATTCTGTCAGCGGTGAGGACTGACTGCTGCTCTCTTCCCAAAAGATAACGAAGTGAATATTTGGTAAATACATACATATATACGTACGCGCCTGACTCAACATGATACGGTTCTCTCTCTATTATGGAAGATGTCTCCGTCAGGTAGATTGCTATCGTCTCTTGTTCCCTGGTCGCGCTGTTGTGTCTATCAATCAATCACAATGTAGAGAGAGGTAATTTGAAGGATATGTATGTATGTATGAATGTGTTTGTACATATATACAAACACATTCATACATACATACATATCCTTCAAATTACCTCTCTCTTCATCGCAGAGTTCATAAATTTCACAGTCAATCCAAACCAGAAGAAAAGTTCTGGCATTAATTCATGTCAGCAGCGACCTTCGGCATCTCGTTTATTTATTAAAATGTTGAGGGGGGTCAGAAGAGTTGCCGATTCGTAGGGCGAAATTATGACATGTCACGAACACCTGACCTGGCTTCACGTTTTTCACGTCGTGAAATCTTAACAGTAATGGCGAACGATTTCTTCAGGATCTCTTCATTGTATGAATATACATACATACATGTATACATACACTTACATAATATATATACATATAAACACATATAAATATGTATGTATCCATATCTACATATATGAATGAATATACATACGTACATACTTACACATATGTACATTACCTGTATGTACGTATATATATATATATATATATATTATAATATATATATATGTATATATATGTATATATATGTATATGTATATATGTCTATATATATATATATTATATTATTATATATATATGCAGGTATGTCTGTAATGTGTATGCATATGCATGTAAGTATACTGTCCAGACATCACTTCAAAAGGGCAACAGCCTTGCCCTCGACTGTTCGTCACTGGGACCCACACAACCCCGCCCCCCGAAAATAAGACCCCCACAAAAGAAAAACAAAACCTACCTTGCACAAAACTTTTCAGAGCGCGTAATAATAATAGTAGCAATAATGATCTCCGCTGAACCTCAAGAGTGTCCAGAATCCGTAACGATTCTGATTCTGTGTACTGTTATGCATTTTGATTGCCTCGAAGATTCTTAACAGTGGCTATGCAGTCTATGAGATCATTTTTTTCTAAGTCATGTTTTTTTTTTTTTTTTTTTTTTTGTTTTTTGTTTTTTTTTTGTCCTTTGTTTGAATGATCTTGTTATTCATGTGCGGTTTAAATTGTTTGCTTATTTTATTTTGTCTGCTTTTATTTCTGTTAGCGTATACATCTCTAGGCTGCAGTTTTCTATTTGGCATATAATTTTTTTAAGTTTCTGTTTGTTCTGTGAGAGAAGAGAGAGAGAGAGAGAGAGAGTGAGAGAGAGAGAGAGAGAGAGAATACCTATCGATTGGCAATCACTCTCCTGAGGTCATTTGGCATAATTTTTTGCCCTTGGCTTTGACACACTCCCCCCCCCCACAAACCCCTCCTCCACGAGTTTGCAATAGTTCTATAATTATAGGGCATATAAAATATTAAAAAGGCCAAACTCCTTACATTCATTTCTCAGACCTAATTTTACTATTGAATTTATATTAGAATATATATATAAATCTATATAATATAATATTACTATATCTATATATATATATATATATATATATTATAGAGAGAAGAGATAGAGAAGAGATGATGAAGAGAGAAGCAGAGAGAGAGAGAGAGAAGAGAATGAGAGAGAGAGGTCTAAGAATACAGACTCAAATTCCTATCCATATCCTGAAGTCTCTCTCTCTCTCTCTCTCTCTCTCTCTCTCTCTCTCTCTCTCTCTCTCTCATTTTGTCCCTGTTTCACAGACGAGTAGCGGATCTACACACGGTCATGCATTGGCACTTGAACTCAACGATCGTCAATAACGTTGCTATTTCCTATTTAAAATAACCCTTTCTCTCTCTCTCTCTCTCTCACTGCATAAGTCTAGCTTGCCAAACTCTGCTCTCCAATTTTTGGTGACTGCTTTTAATCATCTTTTTGTTTATATCTTAAGATGTCGCAAATTCCCCCCCCTCACCCCCCCCCCCCCCCCCCCCCCCCCCCCCCCCCCCCCCCCCCCCCCCCCCCCCCCCCCCCCCCCGCACAGAAACACACAAGCTTCTTCCTGAGTACGATAAAGGTCCAGATATATACCGCTGCATAACAACGGGCTTAGGCCTATATCGGTTCGCTTGTCACACGGAGTTTCGGTATGAGCTACGGTGATGTTTAGCGCTTCACATTTTAAAAATGCAAGATTAATAACTAATATTACCATTACTATTACAAAAAGGAATGTAAGACTTCCCAGAATCCGCGAAACAAGCAAGAACCCAAACTAAAACCGGACGCCGGTATGTGTCCAGGATTGGTCTAGTCTAGAGGGCCACTCAACCACTTCACCCTAAATCATTCTTCTTTCTTCGGCGACCGGAAACACTGTCCGCCAGGATATGGGAGCGAAATCGCCGCACCCACTTTCCTGTTTTGCTATCGTGTTAGAATCGGATACTTCACGCTGACGTCAAACCCCTTCAAAGGAGGCAGAACAAAGGCCAAAATCGGAAACCCGGTTATCGCGTTGCTTCTTTGAGTGTGTCTTAGCAACATCAAGAATTCTACTTTGTTTCTGTTGTGTGATTATTCCCTACATTTTAATCGACCGGTACGCAGGGCATTGTGAATCCTACACACTTCTACAGAACATCGAGTCCACTTAGCGCTGGACTACCTACACACTTACACACACTATGCAATCAACTGAGCAATGCTCCAGAAACTTCCACACACCATCCAGTCCACTAACTACTGGATTCTCTACACACTTACCCACACTATCCGGTCTACTAGCACAATTCTCTACACATTAAGCGCTGGACTATCTACACACTTACACTATCCAATCCACTAAGCACTGGACTCGACAAACTTCCTCATAACATTCAGTCCACTAAGTACTGGATTCTCTACACACTTCTACACACTCTCCAGTCTACTAAGCACAGGATTCTCGCTCTGACAGAAAAATGAAGAAAGAACAGACCGCAAAATAAAATAATCGAGTCTACCATAGCGACAAATCACCCAGTGATACGTGATCTACGCCTAAAAGGCTCTCCTCCAAGTCAAGTCACTAATGCTCGGCTGAACTTAGGCCTACGACTATTCTTAACTAACTTCATCCCGAGTGGCTTTCTCTCTCTCTCTCTCTCTCTCTCTCTCTCTCTCTCTCTCTCACCAGCTCCTTTCAGTGTCAGATTACATCAAGGGGCCTTCCTTACCAGTATCCTGGTTTTGACATTAATAGAAAGGTTGTTTTATCTTGCATATTCTACTTCGGAGTACTAGCGCGTAATTGAGAATTTAACCACATATGCGCCCTTCTCTCTCTCTCTCTCTCTCTCTCTCTCTCTCTCTCTCTCTCTCTCGATCATCTCAGCCTAATCAGGGCTGGAATATCTCGTGATCAAGACAGACAATTACGGACACTGTCTGGAGGTCCCAGAGACACACACAGAGAGAGAGAGAGAGAGAGAGAGAGAGAGAGAGAGAGAGAGAGAGAGAGAGAGAGAGAGAGAGAACGGAGAACTTGTTGCAGGTACAGGCACTACACAGACAACCAGACACACACACACTGTTCCGATGAATGACACAACTGTATATAGCAGACAACGGAAGTATATATAATGGTCTTTGAGACACACATAGCATAGCACAGGATGCAAGATGTAGGATTAATAGCAACCTAATAGTTGCTCCTATGGTCCGCCATCTTTTTATTTTTATTAAAGGTCGTCACTATCCAGATCTGATCGAATATTAGCTTTTCATTCAGTGGTATTATATTTTGCGCTGGTATTAATAACTCCTTGTAAAGTTACAAGCCTGATCGTTGATTTCAGACAACAGAAGGGGGCTCGATGAGAGAGAGAGAGAGAGAGAGAGAGAGAGAGAGAGAGAGAGAGAATCTTTTAATGCTTCTTTGTGACCGGGGTTGAACTGGGCATCTACGAATGTCCCTCGTCACCGTCGTTTGAGAGAGAGAGAGAGAGAGAGAGAGAGAGAGAGAGTCAGGTGTCTGGCTGGTGTGACTGACTGACTCCAAAGCATTTCCTGTGCAATTCATGCATGGCACAGCGCTTGTGGAAGCTTCCAAGCGAACAAGCAAACACTCAGCGTGAGGTGGCGTTGAAAATATCGCCATGTTCACCGATGCGCTTGCGCGCTGTTTAGGGAGCAGGGGGGCTTTAAATAAAAATAAAAAAATAAAAAAAAATTAAAAAAAAAGGGGGGGGGTCTACCTGTGTCTCTCTCTCTCCAGTGATAGATTATCTAGGTCCTGTATCCAAGATATATTATATACCGTTCTATTCGAAAGTCAATGGTGACACAACGTGCAACCACAATTTCCGCATGGTGAGAGTACACACATACATACATACATACATACATAAATACATACATACATACGCACACACATACACAGTTTATATGTGTATGTATGTATATATGTGTGTGTGTACCAGAAATCAAATTCTGGCTCACATCGAGATCGATCCGCGGTTTTTTTTTTCTTTTTTTTTTTTAACCAACTGAAAGATCTGGGCGCTACCATATGACCTACACACACAGTTAGTTGGTAGCCCCCCCACCCCCTTTCTTGCCTTTCAATTGAAAGAGACATGATATATATATATATATATATATATATATATATTATATAATATATATATATATATATATATATATATCTATATATATATATATATAATATATATATATATATAATATTCACACTAAAATTGTATACATCCCCCTTACTGTACAGAATCATCTATCAGAATATTAAAGCACAAAAATAATAATTAAACTTTTAACCTATTAAAGTTAGTGTAAAATTCAACGAAAAAAATGCACATTTTCTGCTCTATTCCGATGTACAGTAACGTAGCGTGAATTCTCTTGTGCATAGGAACAGCGAACACAAGGGGTTAAACACGCGTGCAAGGTCCTAATGAACGCCTATTATGAAAACAAATGGAATCTGGCGTTTCCACGCTATAATACCCCCCCCCCCCACCCCCCCCCCCTCTACCAACACCCACCCACCCCCCAACCCCGCGACTAAATTGGATCAATTCGTCTAATGTGAATTTCTCAACAGCAGTGAGATGTTCCGTATAGCGTTGTTTCTTCGTTTGTGGTCGAAATTCATTGCATTTGGCACCGATTTCGTTGAGGCCTTTTTAAACAATCATAAAGTGTTGTTTTTTTATTTATTTATTTATTTTTGCACGCGCTAGTAAAGGCAGCATCGAAAGTTAATTCCTGAAAAAGGAAGAAACCACAGAGCATTGGACTGGATCTTCTTCCAACTCTGACGTAAACCGTACAATAAAACTTTCCAATAACAATATTATAATTATAATAATGCGATAATCTCTGGGAAATAAATTTTTTAATATGTTTATAGCGTTCGTTTCGTTTGTTTGTATGTTGTTTTATCGTTGCATGGAACCAGTGGTTATTCAGCAATGGGACCAACGGCTTTATATGTGACTTCCGAACCACGTCGATAGTGTACACTTCTATCACCAGAAATACACATCTCTCACCCCTCAGCGGGATGCCAGGGAATCGAACTCGCGGCCACCGAGAGGGCAGGCTAAGACCATACCGATCACGCCACTGAGGCGCTTAGCGCCCGTTTTATCGTCTAATATAAGGTTACAAACTCTGATAAAATGGGAAAGGGTTTATTTACATATTTAGTATTTTATGCATTCAAGTATTTCTGCTTATATTGATCATGTTATTTTTTTTTTTATTTTTTTTCTGACAAAAGAAACGAAAAAATTACAACACAGCAAACAGCGGGAAAAAAAATCTTTTGCAATTTTAATATTCTAGACGTATATTTGCCCTATTAGAATCTTTAAAAAAAACTCTCCTTCTTCTGAGTAACGTTAAATTCAAAGTAACATCTCTCAACAATCGGCGCTAAGTAACGTAGTACGAGACGTCCTATTTATCCAAGTAACCAAAATGGACTGACGCAACAATTACCACTGTGGAACAACTTTGTTGCAACAACCGAGCCACTTCGACATTGCCCTGAAATGATCCTTGAGATTACGGGGACACACTAGACAAACTTGTATCAACAACCGGCCGTTAGTTGTTTTTGGAGCGAGACAGGAAGGAGGAAGGGCGGTGTTACTGTAGTAAAAGTCTGCGGCGGCTCGCTTGCAAGCATACTTCTGTACACTATGGTTAAAAGATCTACTGTATGCATGTATATATATATATATATATATATATATATATATATATATATATAGATATATATATATTATATATATATATAATAAACTATTTTAACCATGGTTAAAATATCTATAATATATATTACTAAATATAACATACTATATACACACACATATATATATATATATATATATAATATATATATATATATATATATATATATATATATATATGAGAGAGAGAGAGAGAGAGAGAGAGAAGAGAGTGTACACTATGACTCTGTGTACACTATGACTCTGTAAGAAATTACTCCGAAGACTTACGACTTTTTTTTTTCTGCTGAAGGCGGTTACTTCCGGCATTATACAAAAACACACGTGGATAGATAAAGAACAAATGCGTAAATAGACAGAACAACTCAAGCCATATCCACGTACCAGTTCGCTTTTACGAAATTGCATAAAAATGCCTTTTAAAAAGAATGCTAAATTGTGGGACACCGTTGCAAACACCTTACAAAAATGCACAAGTTTCCATAAGGGAAACCCGCTATGATTTCCAACGCAACCACTTAGTTAAACCCAATTCTCAGACAAAATTAAGTCTTGCGTTATTGCACACGCGGCAAGTTGTACAGAGCATAACGGTAACTGGAAGTTCTCACACGCTGTTTTGCAATCGGCAAGAACAGATCTTGACTGAAGCGGCGCTCGGAAAAGCAGAAGAAAAAAAAATAACTTTCTACGGAAGATACATCATCGCCAGCTCCGTGTCCCGTGTTTTTTCAAAGTGGCTCAGGGTGCCGTCGTGCGTGGCGGGTGACGGCGCCATGCATTGGTGCCACGATTAGCGAAGACGAATATCTCTCATCAATTAGCAATCGTTCCCATGTCCCCTCATTCAAATGAAGAAGAAGAAGAAGAAGAAGAAGAAGAGGAGGAGGAGGAGGAGGAGGAGGAGGAGGAGGAGGAGGAATTTACTCAAGCGATGGAGTCAATACTTTGACCTAGTCAAGGCAGTGATGACAATTGAATGCTGGATTTTAAGGCCCAGAGAGAGAGAGAGAGAGAGAGAGAGAGAGAGAGAGAGAGAGAGAGAGAGAACTAGGAGGAGAGAGAGAGAGAGACGGAATTTCCTGAAGTGATAGAGGTCTTAATTTGACCTGGTCAAATCAGAAATGACAACTGAATGCTGGATTTTAAGGCCGAGAGAGAGAAGAGAGAGAGAGAGAGAGAGAGAGAGAGAGAGAGAGAGAGAGAGATACAAGCGTCTGGAAATCCTTCATAAATTCTTCGCCGTGTTTACCTTGTTAACAACCATAACAACACGCGAATACGGGAGGGATCTACTACTACTACTAAATCCCCTCCCCATCCTTCTTCTTGTAACGACGCTTTCCCAGAGTTTTTGTCAATCGTCTCCCATTCACCGTTACATTTCTTTGCTATATGACAAGCAAATTAACGAAAGCAACGGCCGTGAAAAAAAAAAAAAAAACTCTCTCTCTCCGATACGCAACTCAAGTGTGATAATATTCCTGAATGACTTCGTGCGCTTTTCATTTTTCGGCCAATATACAAATCAACCTTATTCTATATACCTTGATACAAATGGTCATTCAGTCATTCGGTTACGTAGGTTGACCAACGATGTTGTGACGCCAGGTCAGGACCAAGATCTACAACCTAATTCAACATATATATAAACGTTCTTAGAAATACTAGGGCCAATATAAGTGACTCATACCTAGTGACTGAAAAAAAAATTACCTAAATTTGTGACACAATTCCACACACAGTCTGAACCATCCTTTAGAATATTCCAGATAAGATTCGGAACGTCCCTCAGAATCATTCCAGATTAAGATTTGGAACATCCTTTATAGTTTTCCAGATAAGATCTGGAACATCCCTCAGAATCATTCCAGACGAGATTCGGAACACCCCTTAGAATCTTTCCAGATAAGATCTGGAACATCCCTCAGAATCATTCCAGATGAGATCTGGAACATCCCTTAGAATTTCTAAATAAGTTTCGGAACATCCCTTAAAATAATTCCAGATGAGATTCGAAACATCTTCAAGGAATCGGAGGAGATTCATCCGAGAGACCCACTTCAAGAACAGAACTAGTATAGAAATGACGATGTGGAGCGTCCAGACACAAAGTAGTACCTACTTCTCACAGAGCCTGGACCCCGGGGAAGGCTAATTAACATAATCGCTTTGAAGAAGAAGAAGAAGAAGAAGAAGAAGAAGAAGAAGAAGAAGAAGAAGAAGAGGAGGAGGAGGAGGAAGAGGAGGGGCGGGGGAGGGAGATGGCCATCCTCCATCTCCTGCAACTAAATTTCTCATATTTCTCCACCGCTCTTTCTTGTTTTTTTTTTTTTTTTTTTTTTTTTTTTTTTTTTTTTTTTTTTTTGTTTTTGCAAGTTATCCTAGCATCCAGATCTCCTCTCTCTCTCTCTCGCTCTCTCTTCTCTCTCTCTCTCTCTTTTACATTAACACAGGAATAACTTGACGTTTCCTTAGTTAAAATACTGTATGCCGATTCAGGGGTTCCTGACAAAATCTTGCAAGGGAAAATACAAAACATTTCAGAACCTTGAATACATGTGACAGGCTGCCTTCTCTGATACCTCTTATACTTACAAAAAATCAATAAACAAATAAAAGATAAATATATCAAACACACAAAATCAATTCTACATCTATTGAATGTAGGTATCTCCACCCAACACGTCAAGATCGTCTTCCCAAATGACTTCGGATCGTCGCCCTTCTGCAACCCTTGGCTTCAATTGATCGTCTGAGAGTCCCTATGAGCACTCTCCGAGTACAAACCCATCACTCCCCGACATTACCTTGGACATTGCTCTCCGGCAGTGATTTCTCAAGCACTCCCAGCTATGTCGAGTATTCAGCATTTCCCATTTAAAGAGAGTGGTATTCGTGTCATCATTGGCAAGAGGAACGCAGTGGTACAATCCAATTCAGCCAATGAACAAAATGTTCCAAAGAAGTGACTGACTTACTACAAACACACAGGTCACATCAGCCACAGCTCTCACCCAATGACAAGTTTCTACTCTGCTTCTTTTTCTCCTGAGTCTGTTGCTTCCTTTTCTGATGATTCTGTTGCTTCCTTTTTTTTATTATTCTATTGATCTTTCTCTCCTGTTTCTATTGTCACTTTCCTGATGATTCTTGTTGTTTCCTTATTTTTTTCAACCGATTCTTCTCTCTTGATTCTATGGCTTCCTTTTCTAATTATTCAGTTGCTTCTTTCTTTTTTAGTATTCTATTGATGATTCTTCTCCTGATTCTATTGTTTCCATTTCTGATGATTCTATTTCTTCTTTCTCTTTAATCAATCGCCTCTTTCTCTCTCTCCTACTCAAGCAACGTTACCTTCTTTCAGGGACCTCTCCAAGGGAGCTGGGATATTCTCTCTCTTCTCTCTCTCTCTCTCTCTCTCTCTCTCTCTCTCTCTCTCTCATTACCCCGTCGTCTTCCCTGCCTTCAAAGTCGTTATCAGGGGTAATCTGAGACGTCCAGTAGCTTGGCCCTTCTTTAAAAGGTGGTCATTATCCCCTAGGATATCATGATACGGGGCATAGGGCTTTTTCTCACCGACTATACGGGGGACGGGGGGGGGGGGGGGGGGGGGGGTGGGGGGGGGGGGGGGCGGGCATCCGTGGACCATGCCCGCAGCCCCTTCAAAACAGCCCGATCTCTTGGGCAAATTTGTGAATCACAATATAAAACGTCAAATATCGATTGCCGACTTGATTTTAACGTAAAAGGTAGCGGATTTACCCAAGTGTGTTTTTGGCATTTTGAGGAAATGAGAAATTTCAAACGCTCACAAGTAACTAAACCGATGAAAGGAAAAAGGTACTGTATTGACTTAAGTGTTGATTACGGACGCAATTCTAACGTATAAAGTCAAACAAAGACTGGGCTGGGACTTGAAAAGAAGAGTTGTTGGGGCCGAGTTTTGAGAAAATTAAGGACAATTACCAAAGAACTCGCCAGGTAACTACTCGGTAGTCGAAGAAATCAAACGGGTCCATCACCTGCACGCAACGATGCTACTCCCCTCACAATTAAAATCACTAAAGGACGAAAACCTCGGTCTGACGGGCCCCCGCCCCCCCCAGGGCAAAACAGAAGTAGTCTTACAGGAACCCTCCAGCTCCGAGACCCTTATACCACAGCAGGAGGAGCCTTTAGCGAGGTCCTCCAATCCCTCCTAAACAACCTCACACCCCCCCCCCCAACCCCTCCAACATACGGACCGAGACAGGCCATTCTACTACCGTAGACAGCATTCACCAGAAGCGAGAGAGAGAGGGAGACGACGAGAAGAGGAGAGAGGAGAGAGAGAGAGAGAGAGAATCTCCTCCCACCTGCCCTGACCCACTGGCTAATATCAGATGGTATCTTCCCGTAGCCAATGTAATTCGGTTCAAATATATAATTAAAGACGGTATAACCTCCCTTTCTGGCTCCTTCCCCTCTTCCCCACCACCCCCGGGTTGCCGCAGGGAGGTACCTAATCTCCCTTTACAATCTTAGCACACACGATGGATAGCTTACAAACACCGTACAGAACCTATTTTTGAAACACGCACACGATGAAGACAAAGAGAGTTTCTTTTATTTATTTATTTATTTTTAATTTTTAAGGGGGGTGGGAAGGGGGAAGAGGTGAGGGTTAAGCAGAATGAAGATCGTAACTTTATTATGTTCCCGTTCAAAAAAATATATCTTGGGTCCTTATTGTAAAATATATGAAATGAATTTGAATGTGAAAGAGAATATATATTATATATATATATATATATTATATATATATATATATATAATATATACACATACATACAATATATATAGATATATATATACATATATACATACATACATATATTATACACCATCATATAGTATATGGGTATTATCAAATACATAGTATACCAAGCGGATTCAATATTCCAGTTTTTGTAAGATCATATATTTTCAAAATGGATTCTTTAAAGGCCATGCTTTTTTTTTTTAATTTACTAACAGAACTTTAAACTTTGCGTCACTTTGATATCATTACATGCATATATATACATATACACATATGCATTATACATATACATATATATATATATATATATATATATATATACGTATATGCATATATATATACATACAATGTACACATAAAGATCAAACGAAGGAAAACACACACACACACACACCCAACGACAAAAATACGTGAAATTACTGTCATAAAACACAGGAATAAATAAATATATAATCTGATATCACAAGAAAGAAACAAAAAAAAAACCTCTGGAATTTCCGGAGTGACGTCAACAGGCCCCGTCAAAACATACCGAGGGAAATATATGAGAGTAACTGTGTTGCACGGTCGAGAGAGAGAGAGAGAGAGAGAGAGAGAGAGAGAGAGAGAGAGAGAGATGAAAATCATAGATATACTTCCAAATACATTTTCATTTAAGTACGCTGCCTATGCATTGGCAGAGAGAGAGAGAGAGAGAGAGAGAGAGAGAGAGAGAGAGAGAGAGAGAGAGAGAGAGAGAGAGAGAGATGAAAATCATAGATATACGTCCAAATATATTTTCATTCAAGTACGCTACCTATGCATTGGCAGAGAGAGAGAGAGAATTTTAATATATCAAACGCGACGCCATAAGAAAGTGATAGCAACACAACTTCGCAGGCATCTATTTGTGTGTTTCCGTGTGTGTGCAGAGAGAGAGAGAGAGAGAGAGAGAGAGAATACCCTGCTCAGACAAATCTTAAGCAAGATAAGGATTAAGCACCTGATGAGCTGTTTGTAAACAATAACACCTGGCGAACTTTGAAATGAAGGTCTCGCCGAATTTTGCTGAACAGTGAGTTGCAACCTTCTCAGAAACACACAAAGTCCCCAGGACCTGATTGTAAATATGCCATGAACTGGTTTACAGAGACAATTACGGATTGTTTTTACATCATAAGTATTTGAAGGTAGTGTCTTTGGCAAAGACATGTTGACGACGATAAAAAAACGATTTAGAACAGTAATCTTATCAGAGTAAAGCGATGAAATTATAACAATTTTCATTTGCAACATCTTCCCTTCCAATACTTTACAGGAGGTAGGCGTAGGCCTATGCATTTAAATGCATACGCACGCATACTGCAATTTCATAAGTGAGTATATATAAACCATGAAGCCAATGCAAGAGAGAGAGAGACTGCAGCATTGGTAGTATAGTTGGTCTATTATATACACAACACATACGTGAATATATAATAAACATAAACCCACAGGAAGATTAACGAGAGAGAGAGAGAGAGAGAGAGAGAGAGAAGAGAGAGAGAGAGAGAGAGAGCACACCTACATCAGATCTCACATTCAACACTTCCCCAAATGCGTCAGCCTACACCCCTCCCTCCCCCCCCCCCCCCCCCCGCCCTGCCCCCTCTCTTGTCTGTTGCCATGTTTAGACGGAGGGAGAATGACGCGATTTACCCGTCAAAATGACAGGGTACAGAGTTGCGTCCATCCACGTATAAGGAAAGGCTATAAGAGTGTGAAGACTGGGAGAATTATTCATCTTCCACTCCCTCGTGTACGAAGATGTATCCGGGCAGGAAGATTATAATACAGCGTCTAAGCATTCGTTCTGGCACGCACACGCGCGCACACAACACACACACACAAAAGTCGAAAGCAAGTTTTGGAAGAAAAATGAAATAGTTTGAAAGAAAAATTAAATAGTTCGAAAGCAAAAGGCAAGATTTTGAAAGCAAAACCAAAGATTCTGAAAGCAAAATGAAAGATTCAAAAGGAAAAATGAAATACTTTGAATGCAAAAGGCAAGATTTTGAAAGCAAAGTGAAATATTCTAAAAGAAAAATTAAAAAGTTTGAATGCAAAATGCAAGATTTTTGAAAGCAAAACCAAAGGTTCTAAAAGCAAACGAAAGATTCTAACAAAAATGAAATAGTTTGAATGCAATATGCAAGATTTTGAAAGCAAAACCAAAAGTTTCGAAAGCAAAATCAAAGATTTATAAAGAAAAATGAAATAGTTTGAATGCAAAATGCAAGATTCTGAAAGTAAAGTGAAAGATTCTAAAAGAGAAATGAAAGTTTGAATGCAAAATGCAAGATTTTGAAAGCAAAACCAAAGATTCTGAAAGCAAACCCAAGGACTCTCAAAGAAAAACGAAATAGAATGAAGGCAAAATGCAAGATTTTGAAACCATAACCAAAGATTCTGAAAGCAAAACCAAGGACTCTCAAAGAAAAATGAAATAGTTTGAAGGCAAAATGCAAGGTCTTGGATGCGAAACGCCAGATTTGAAAAAGGGCAAAAAGAAAACATTTTGAAAGCAAAACGGAAGGTTTTGAAAACAGCTCAATTAACCTTGCGCTTGTCGTCGTGTCATTGAAAATGCCAAAGCAAAGTTTGTGACTGTGTTTCAAACAATGACTAATCGATGGGGACATCAGTATGACCTCACTGTGACCTCACATTTCGTACAGCACAATATATATATATATATATATTATAAATTAGTGTGGCGTTCAAGATTCCACTAATATGAATAACGATTTAGAGAACGCATGCCCCACCATGACGCATAGCGTCACATCATCAAAGTATTTTGTACAGAATTTTATATATAAAAAACAAAACTAAACATAAAAATAAATAATATATTACCAAAATTCGTCAGCAGATGAGGATCGCGGAAAGGGCATATTATTATAAAAATAATAAGGTTCCTGTAGCTTATAATACAGTCATAACGCCACAGGAAGTGGTATACATATTAACCCTCACAAACTAATAATTGTGATTATACGAAAATTAACGTATGACGCGCATTGTACGTCGTTGCTGAAGCATATTCCTAACATATATTACTGAGTAAATTAAGTGAATATTGTGGCCCATTCCGAGATCTAGATAAAATAATATACCAATAATAATAATTATTCAAAGGTGCCACTGACTAGAAATTCAAGCTTCCAAAGAACATGGCGTTCATTGGGAAGAAGCAAGAGGAGGTAAAAGGAAATAGTACATAAAGAAGAGATCCCACTTACTGAAAAATAAAAAAAATAAAAAAAATAAATAAAAAGAGGTATTCACACTTTACCTTCCCTACTGTGCATGATAAAGCATTTTCACTTGCAATCCTCACCTTCAGAGTTTTTTTTTTTTTCAAACAAATAAAAAAAAAGGTAAACGCTCTCGTTTGAGAGAGAGAGAGAGAGAGAGAGAGAGAGAGAGAGAGAGAGAGAGAGAATGTGTTCGTACAAAGAGCGCGTGAGTCATCGACGGCGTGACGTCACGCGGTGCTAAAAGGGTGCTAAGCAATTCCGCGACTAAGGTTCATTTTGGCATCGCAGTGCAACTGCAACACCCAACTCAGCACCCTCGGTATACTTCTCAAGGTGTGGTGGACCTTCCTTTAGAGAGAGAGAGAGAGAGAGAGAGAGAGAGAGAGAGAGAGAGAGAGAGAGAGAATCAAACTAAGTCAAACGCAACGACATAAGAAAATAATACACGACCTCACATCTTTGATAATGTAGGCTAACCTTTGCATTGAGATGAGAGAGAGAGAGAAGAGAGAGAGAGAGAGAGAGAGAGAGAGAGAGAGAGAGAGAGAGGTGTGGAAGGGACAGTCAAGGAATATATATAAAGACACTTGGGGTCAAGAGAACGCTATTAATAGCCTAGCGGAGATTGTAGTAAGGTCCACCTCTTTAAGTGACAAGCAGGAAGACTTTACGCTTCAAGTCCCACTCCAAGGACCTGTTACAGTTTGATAAGGAGGAGGAGGAGGAGGTTCGCAGAAGCTCACTCACTCACTTTAACTGTCTGGGAGGACCTGCCCCACCTCGCCCTCCCCCTAACACAGGCGCGCGCGCACATACACACATACACACACCATGAAGAGCTTTTATAGTATCAACAATCCGTGCTCCACAGAATAGGACTTCGAGATCGGGACATTTTCGCATACGGTATGCATACCTCACCATCCTTTCGGTAATGGAGTGATGTTTCGTACACTGGCGGCCCCCCCCCCCCCCCAAAACCCACCCCCGCCGGAAATACTACGGCCAGAGATTTTATGGTTTCTAGAAAGCTGTGAAGTGTTGAACTATATTTCTAAACTATCTTGTCCAGGGCCACTGCATGCAAGCAAGCAAGCAAGCAAAATGCAAGTCGAGAATTGAATTCACGGAAATGCGAAGTGTGCATATATATATATGTATGTATATGACTGGTTAAAAGTGTTCTGTAACAACATCGTCGACGCAGTGTTCATTCAACCAACGCTTAAGAAGATTAAAGGAAGATTATCAGCGGGGGTGACCTAAATTGGCTTACTTGTGGACGAATCTCTTGGTATAAATACCACCTTTTCTGTAAACTTTTCTCATTCATATACCTGAAGAGAGAGACAGCAGTCTAAATGAAATATAGTACTTTTCTCCTACATTTTGGTGTTTTTATGGGCTCCTTTTATTAGATGTATGTATATGTATATGTAAATATATTGTACACTTAAATTTTAGACTTTTCCGCTATTACTGTAGTCGACTTCTGCCTTCTTTATATTCCCTATAACACCACTGCTTCAATCTTCAATAATAATATCAATTTCCGGTTATGAATAAAGGAAAAAATATCTGAATTACGCTCTTTACACTGCTCCAGTACAACACGATCTCCATTTCTCAACGACAAAAGTAATATTCGTGCGTTCACTACTTAACCCCCCCCCCCCACACACACCCCCCCCCCTCACACAAAAAGTAAAACGTTCAATCTTTAACGAGAATAGTGTATTCACCCTAACCTGGCACCTGATTGTAATCGATATAGTTTTAAAAATGATTTCGTCCACTTATGAAAAATGCCCACAATATAAAGTTTCTGTCAAATACTAAATAACGCTAGGACACAAGTGAATCATTCTTAAGGTAGGAACTGAATTTCAATGAAATTTGGGTTACGGTACCAAAAGGTATATAAATAAAAATAAATTTTAAAAATAAAACATTTTTATATTAATTTTACGGTTCTGAAACGAAAAGCAAAATTAAACAAAATGCTTCGGGATTCCAGCAACGACAAGAATATGAACACTGAAAACGAAAGTTTCTAAAGATCTTACGGGACTGTAATAGGCATTGAGAGAGAGAGAGAGAGAGAGAGAGAGAGAGAGAGAGAGAGAGAGAGAGAGATTCATGGACATATGCGTAGGGACACAACCAAACCACCCTCGGAACTCTCTGACCGACCTTCGACTTGAGAGAGAGAGAGAGAGAGAGAGAGAGAGAGAGAGAGAGAGAGAGAGAGAGAGAGAGAGAGAGGTTTGTACATAAGGGTCCAAGGCAGCGCTGAAGGCCCTTTGTCATGTAGTCGCATTGACATGCACTCTTAAACATTTTACGTGTGACTCACGCCACAGGAAGTGAAAAATGTGTGTGCTGTGCAGTCAACAGGAGTGAGAGAATATACTAAGTCACTTGTGCGCGAATATGTATTATAAGTGTGAGAGCGCACGAGAACGCGTGAATGCACCCGCTGTTCTACCCGATCGCTATCAAGCGGTACAGTGAGTTTTATTCATCTTTTAGATCACGCGGTATAAAATGATAAAATGGTATGAAAATATAATAATTCCGACGGTAGAGCGAATTAGACATTAAAATGGACATTTTGCTTAATGCATATATATATTAATATTAATATATATATATATATATATATATATTATTATCTCATTCCATTATCGACAAAAAATTCCCTATTCCCCCCCCCGGGAGTTAACATAGTATATATGAGAATTGATATTAATTCCGACGGTAGAGCAAATTAGACATCAAAAGGGCATTTGTAGCTTAATGCATAATATATATATAATATATATATTATATATATATATATATATATATATACACACATATACATAACTCGGGAGAATTATCTGGCAAAACCGAATGAATGGTACACAACACGAGTGACATAGCTGGAAGGTTGTCATATGCAAATTAGTTCAATAAACCACTGTGACCTAGTGAGAGAGAGAGAGAGAGAGAGAGAGAGAGAGAGAGAGAGAGAGAGAGAGAGAGAGAGAGATTTTTTTATTAGGTAAAGTGCTCTGTCGATAAGCGCAGTCTCTCAAATAGATTGCCATATAGTAAGTGGGTCGTCGACCTTGATAAGCAAGCACTGCATACTACAACGACCAATTAGAACGGCTCTAGGGGAAGTCCATCGACCTTCAGGCTTTCTCATTGGTCGAATTCATTACCACCCACGTGAACGGTGCGTATCCGTAATCAGATTCAACGAAAAGGAAGAAGAAGAAAGAAAAAAAAACCAGCGATGATTCATGGAACGAGAATGTACACACGAGATTGAATTGTCATGTTTAAGTAAGAAGTAGAAAATGCGGAAGAAAGAAAGGTTCATTACTCGATGCATTCAGTCTAAATATATAATAATGAACACGAGAGAAAACTATATATAGGTATGTGAATTTTTGGAGAAAAAATGTTTTGGGGAAAATTACACTAACGCGGAACACATTCTCATTTTGATGAAGATCGTATCCTGAAATTATTCTATAATGTATTGGGATATATTAATATATATAATATTTATATATATATATATAATTATAATATATATATAAATATATATATATTATATACTATATACATATATAAGATATATATCATATTTATTAAAGTATAATAAATATTATATTTAATTAACTTTCAGCATATTGACGAAGATTATATACACACACATATATGTACATATATATATACTATATATCATATATCATATATATATATATACCTATATATATATAAGGTGTATGCGAATATGTATTTTAGTACTTCTATATACGAAAAAAAAAACACACACACACACATATATATATATATGTATATATATATATATATATATATATATATATATATATATATAGATATATATATATATATTTGGTGTATATAAAAAATTCCGACACACTTCCTGAACGTAATTACACAGAACATATTATTACATACCAACACTTGTTACCGGAAGTAACAAGCAGCATTTTCATCAAAGCCTTCAACTCAACTCAACTCAACTCACACGTACTACTACTAAACATGACATCACAATCAACTTCCTCACCTCGGAGTTGTCCTGTGTGGTCTGTAGTGGTGATGGTGATGATAGTGAAGGCTGAGCCTTTCCCGGGCCCTCTGCTCACGGTGCGCCCGGCTAGGGAGCTCTTTGCCCCCGCCACCCTCACTCTCTGTCGAAAGAAAACAAAAATCAAGGAGGGTATTAGGCCTATATATGCACTTTTAAAGCAATAACACTGCATGATAAGAATAATTTTAATAATAGCTATATTATTAAATAAATCACTCGTACGTATAGCTCTACATCAATAACCTTACATTATAAAAAGAATAATCCCGTAAATATAGAAGACAAAGGAGAAAATATTACAACCAACTACCTTTTCACGCAGCGCCAGCACGTGCGCGGGCATTAAGATGACATAGCGCAATACGTAGCTACACCCGGGAATATAAACGCTATAAAAAAAGAAAAAAAAACCACACCCCTGATATTTGCCTTTTATAACACGAGACGTTACTTGAGTACGGAAACTGAAACCGTCCTCAATCAACTATCACACACGCAGAGGAGAGAGAGAGAGAGAGAGAGAGAGAGAGAGAGAGAGAGAGAGAGAGAGAGAGAGAGAGAGAATACAAGATTACAACGAAAGGGAATTGCATGCGAAAGATAAATGTTTAGGGACCGCAAGAATCAATATAGGCCTATGCACTGCTTTACGCTATTAAACCCCATCTTGACAACATAGGCCTAACGCATTGCTTGACAGTTTCAAATCCCACTTGAAATGGGAAGTTGTCCCAGTGACTATCTGATTTGCCGTTGATTTAATTCCTAAGTGAAATGATTAAATAACCCAGAGAGAGAGAGAGAAGAGAGAGAGAGAGAGAGAGATCCTTACGGCTCGGAAAAGGAAGAAAGAAGGATACGTAACGCCCCACCCACCCTCACCCCTCCCTCACTCGAGATGGCTGGCACTCCTCCGCTATTCCCGAATCAATTTCATATTTACCATTCCACCGTCATCTTTCAACCCATCCCATACCCCGCCCTCCCATTCTTTTCGTCCCAAATTACACTTCTCACTTCGAACCAGACATCTGAGCGAACTCTTGACACTTGAGACTTATATAGAGCTTGAATGACAATAATTCTCCAATTACCTCCCGGGACACCAGTTGGTAGGCGAATATAAATTTAATAATCGGCCTAAAATTACATAGTAAACACTAACGGGTTGGTAAACAAATATAAAAGTAACAAGCTAATAACCTTCGCACAAAGAACACGATGGGTTCATAATTAGTATACGCGAACTTGGATAATAAAAATACGCTTTTTATTTTGGAGTAACCGCATCAAAATGAGTACTATAGAGCACTTACCCAGATGAAAATCATCGTTCGAAGAACCATGGGTTAAAATAAAGCAAGGGGAGAGAGAAAACAGGGGATAATACGAAAAATACACCTATAAAAATATCAAAAATAAGTGCGAAGGGGAGCTAAAGCAAAGAGTGTGGCAGTTCAAATACCACAAAATAAAATGGTGTAAAAAAAATCTGTTTGAAAAGTCCCTTAACGGAAAAAGTACAATTGATATATATAGAATATTGCTAAACAAAGGAAGGGTGGGTAAGGGGTAAAAAATGTGCAGCTAAACTGAAAATGACAATGAGAGAGAGAGAGAGAGAGAGAGAGAGAGAGAGAGAGAGAGAGAGAGAGAGAGAGAGAGAGAGAGCATAATTCTCCAATGTTAAAAATGTACCATTTGCAGAAACAATTTCACAATTAATTATATATATAATATCAATTTACAGAACTGAGCTACGTGTCACGCCTAAACACAGAATTATTATACTACTATGAATAATCATCTAAAACAAATGTATTCAATAAAAAGTATATCGATTTTGATTTCTAATTTGTTTTTTTTTCTAATCCATAATAATTTGCAAATATTGTAGGAATATATTTTATAATATTTTGGTACTATCCTACCTATTATGTAAATGAAACGTAACATTTATCTAATAAAAGATTTTAAAAAATCATCTTCTATAAACAAAGGATTGTCTATGCACACTGGTAAAGTCAATCACTTTTCCGAAATAAACGTCTAATGTTTTAACTATAAAACATCTGGTGCACTTTCTATGGATGATTTCCGTAATCTTTCCATATCACGCGTCTAGGCCATATTGATGACGCTTAGCATTAGACTATACTTTCAATTGTTTTCAGTGAACCTTACGGGAAGACTGTATTGACCTATTTTTGCTTATTCTCAAATTAAACAGTATATTAATGTAAACAAGACTATAAACGATATAATTCTTCTGCTAAAACCAATTTTAGTACTACACGCGCATGGTGGTGGAATTAACGCTAACTCATTCAATAGCACTAAAACCTCTATGAGCACTCAACTTGGAATTCTTAAGTCGGATTCAGTAACTTGTAATTTTTACCGAATAAGTTTTAACCACAAAAAATAAAAACAAATGACACGCTATCGCCGGTGCTTCGACACCAATGGAATTACTCGCACACGCAGTAAATCACGGTTTTGTTCATGGCTATGAAAAAGAAACCGATACTGAGTGAATATTATATATTATATATATATATATATATATATATATATATATACTATATATATATATATATATATATATATATAAATATATATAAGTAAATTGAAATATCAGGCAGTTTTTCCATGCGTGCATGAACACACGCACCGACAACACTATCTATATATATCTATGTTCACTACAATGCGTACAAAATACAATAGTTAATTATTCCAATATTTTACTCTTAATTATAATTATTACCTTTTTCATTATATCAATATATGAATGAATGCACAGCGTTAGGCCTAACACTGCCTCTTGGCGCCAAAGATGAATTAAAAAAAAAAAATTCATCCAGCAAGAACGCTACTTAAAATTATATCGTCACAACCGACGTCAGTATATAGGTAATCTAATTCAGTGCAAGAGAAGTGCGATTATCTAGTAATGATATATCTATATAATATGACACAATCTTGAAACTAATTATGTTTATTCCATTACTTTATTGTCTAAAGGCACTTGTCAGCTTGATCGCTGGCTAGGCCTACGGCTTGTAGGCAACATTAATTTTTTTTATTTCACGCCAATTGAACGGCATGCCGTTAGGCCTAATAACGCGATGAGCATAACGCTATCATAAAAATTCATTACCAAATTGACATCATTAATCATACTACTTTACAAGAATAATAACTACTCGCATTTGTGAGAAAAAGGCTTATTTCCGTCATGAGAATGACTTGCTCGTGTGACAAGGGCATGGTATCATGCCCCATTGGCGTTAAGGTATCACATGCCTGCCGTTATTGGATTACTATATATTCAATACTAAATGCAGTCGTGAACAAGTCGCTCGCAATTACTAACTTTTATTGCCGCAATTTGTTCAACTTTGTACGGCAACTAGAAAGAATAGTCAAGACTAGGCCTATTCAATAGAAATACAAAGGCAGCTTATACGCCAACGAGAGAATGCCTTAAAATTTCGTGAAAAAACACCTAAATTAATAAAATAAAATGACCGCTGTACTTACTTTATGTAGCAGAACTATACATAAAATGCAATAAAAAAAATCATTATTTTTACACTGAAATGAAATGCTATGGACCAATAAAGGCAAATCTATTTAATAATACAGTTGTTCATTACTGCAATTATAATTAGAGAAAGTATATAAATGAGTGAAATATATAAACGGCCTATTCTCCTACAACAACAACAACAACAACAATAATAATAATAATAATAATAATAATAATAATTCTCAAAGCTAACCTATGTTTTATATGAATCGTGCGTTTACCGAAATGCACCTGAGGAGTTTGTATTACCCGTAAGACATTAACAGAATGTATTGATGAATCAGCCCTTATCCAGGTCATGAGAACTCTCATACAAACGAGCAATGAGGCCCTTAAAATATTCTAGTATTATAGTGTCTACGGTGTAATTATATTATTAACTTCTGACCGATCTAGGACCCAAGTAATATGATATACATATACGTACATATTCTAACTATTTCCTTTCAAGAATACACCTCAAAGATAACAGAATTAAATATATACACACATATATATAGATAGATAGATAGATATAGATAGTAGAAATAGGACGAAAAGGAGTCGAAGCATCTTTCAACTTTATTTCCAGCCAACGTTTCAACGCATAGCTACATCATCAGGGATAATATAGAAAAGTACTAAAATACAAAAGTAACAACAATTAAAATCGATACATAAGACTCTGTAAAATTATTAACGTTATAAAATATAGATATTCGAATCGTGACATAAAAGTTAAAAAACCAACCTAAAGCCTCAAAGAAAGGAAACTTTTATCTTTGAGGTGTATTTGTGAAAGGCCTACCGTAGGTTATACTAATTTAAGGAATTAATCAAAATGACTCCAAAGACATGCAATAAAATCATTTTAAAGTTAAATGACGCACGTAACTATACCGCGCAACCTGTGCCGGTCTCAAAAAACCCTAATTTATAGATGTTTACACCGAAGAAGTTGAGTTCCTCGTCCTCACCTTCCATGTACCACGGCTGCCACACTTTTGGAGAGGGCCTGTCTCTTTCTTGCACCACTAGGGCCATGCTTGTCATTTCTCTCATGCTACACTTTCAATAACACTTATAAATACACTCGGGCTCGTCCTCAGAAAAAAAAAATAATAAAAAACAGCACTTGTACTGGCCTAGGTTAGCATATAATGTGCAAACTGATTTTTAGGCCTGGTAAAATTGCAGCTTAAAAACTATTAATGTTGTTCCCGTCTTACTCGACGACACAGACGTATTATGCACTGCAGGTTTCTCACGACACTTAGTAAACAGCGCGCACAATACGAGAATAATTCAGTAAATGCTACGACAATATGGAAGCGTAGGGGTTCTTCACTCCACCGACACCGTACAACTTCTGTTCTCATCAATGAACTCTAGTCCCTGGCCCCCGAGCTGAGAGGCGATGCCACCTTTGCTATGATTCTCCTTAGCTTTCGTTCAGCACTTGCTCGTACTCGGGTAAACCGTCAAACAAACCCTTATTTCAAAGCTTTATATGATGTTATATTCCTTTTACAAACAGTATGTGAATATCTGAAGGATGAATGTACATTTCAAGACTGTTGAACCAGCCAGTTACAGCATTCGTACGCATAGTGATAACGCAACAAATTCGTGAGTGAAACGATGAAATGAGAAACAGTCCGTAACCTATGACAAAACTGAATCCCGCCGCACGCCGAGTATATTGCATTGCTATTGGCCAGGAGCGTAAACTTACACCCAATCAGAAACCCGAAAGAAGCTAGCCTCTCACGGGGGTCTGCCAAGCCGCCTGAAGGAATGCTAAGAATGCGAAGTTCGTTTTATACGGTCGCTCTTTGGGAAAAAAAATCGTTATAACCGAGCACAGGAATGCGGTTGGACGGTGGCATTTAAAAAACGTCAACTATCCTTATATATTCTGATTTCATCGGACGCGAAACGTTTTTCTTTCGCGAGGAAACTTCTTCTTTCTTCTTGCTTCTTGCCTCTTGAACAGATGCGTGCGACTTCGGGGCAGCAGGTATTGTGTGTGACCGGTTGCCTGTCGATGAATATTTTCGCTTTTTAACGGACAAATCACACGGCTATGAATATGAATATGGGCGTGAATATATCAGTGTGATGAGGCAAATAAGGAACTTGAATAGAACAATAAAATATGCCTTCTTGATGCAATAAGTCACATTATCTGAAAGTAAAAGTAGACAGCAAAATTAATATTTTTTTTATTATAGACAACTATCCCCTTCACACACATTATATATAACTCATATATATAGTATATATATATATATATATATATATATATATATATATATATATATATATATATACACACACACACACACACACACACACACACAGAGGAACCCGTATAGGTAAGCTGATTGAACGTACGCTGGTCACAGCATCTTTGTCGGTATGTAACGTCTAAGATATGGAACCTGTTTTTTTTTTTTTTTTTTTTTTGACGGTGCAACTCGGCACTTCTCGTCTCGGCTTCAATCTCTGTCGCATTACAGCTATTTACTAAATTGAACGGACATATTTAGAATTCTGTGAACTGCTTGGAAGCTATGAAAACAAACAAAAAGGATTTTGTACAGCTGAACGAAGCTGGGTTTGTTTTCTCACGAGATAAGCAATATATTCAACCTCGAGCGAAGCTAGACTAACATGCGCTGTTATCACAACAAGAATTATCATTAATAAATTGGAAATACAGACACCACCAAACTTTCTTAAAACAGCTTCCCAGAAAGATTACGTCTTGCATGAAATGAAAACCATTCATTGTGCAATGGCTCATTCAGTACTGTCTTCATTCATCGAGAGAGAGAGAGAGATCGGCAGGCTGTGTGTGACCTCTGAGCCACGGGTGTGAAACACGATAACCAAGACACGTGGTTAAGGTAAGGCTGGGGATTGCGTTAGTCTGTTTGTCTTGCTGTTTTCTGTGTTTGCTCAGCGGCGGATGAAGAGCTCATGCCCGGATTAGGAGCGACGTGGATGATAGAGGTTTTTATGCGGATGGCATCCGAGATGATACAAGGAACTACACCAACCAACTCTCTGTTCATTCAGAGTGAGTAGTAGGCTCGGCCAAAACTTTGGGTAAGGCGATAACTCTGGCCAGGCCGAACTATGCCACTATCAAGTGAAATTGTATAGTACGTGATGCATGATTTCTCTCTCTCTCTCTCTCTCTCTCTCTCTCTCTCTCTCTCTCTCGTCTTGGGATAACGTTGCTCGTTATATTTATACTTGCATGAAATTAGACCTATCTAAATCAGTGGCAGCTCTAACTATGCCAACCATGACACGGTCAAGCGAAATATAGGCTACGTGATACATGATCTCTCTCTCTCTCTCTCTCTCTCTCTCTCTCTCTCTCTCTCTCTCTCGTCTCGGGATAACGTTGCTCAGTATATTTAAGCTTAGATGAAATTAGACCTATCTAAATCAGTGGCAGCTCTAACTATGCCATCCATGACACTGTCAAGCGAAATATAGGCTACGTTATAAATGATATCTCTGTCTCTCTCTTCTTGGGATAACGTTGCTCATTATATTTAAGCTTATGTGGAATTAGACCTATAAAGTCGTAAACAGTGACATGACCAAATGTTTAAGTTGCGGGTTACTGTAACATACAGATCTTAAGCCACATAACCAGTGCATCATATCCTTCACTTTTAGGAGCAAATGAACTAGCCCACAGGATTAACACTACTCCTCAGTTACCTAGGAGTTTTATCCTGACTTATTAGTACTAGTGTGTGAATTTGCCTATTGCAGTTGTGGAGTTTTCTGCTCTCCAAAAATGTAAGAGAGGAACAAAACCATTGCTGTTTAATGCTGGCGTCTTCTGAATTTCAGGTTTATTGCTTTTTAATTTCTTGCTCCCTTATATTTATTCATTTATTACATTTTATTGTATCTTATCGCTCTCGCTGCAGGCTTATTGCCTTAGGGTTTATCAGCCTCGCTTGGGTTTGTTTATAAAGTCTATTGGCTCTGTCCATAAGGGGTTTTCAGCTGATTGATTTAAATAAAGAACGATCAAAACCGGCGATATTTAACCGAACAGAAGCCACCATTTACTGACGCACAAGACAAGGCCCGCCACTCTTAAAGGTTAAAAATGTAGGGCTTATTTGCGGTTTCACATTTTTAATATGGCGTCTCATCCACCTAATTAGACTCACTTTTTTTTTCTTTTTTTTTTTTTGAGTGAGACGCAAAGAACTGCAAATTTAGCGAAGTCTAGTCTTAGAGTAGTTCGTCCAAAACAATCGCCGTAAAAACGATCGTATATATAAAACTCCCATCAAAAGAGTCCAGATATAAAACATCCGGTCATCAAACCATCATCAGCCTGGCTCGATTATAGAAATTCGTTTATGAGTGAGGCAAAGAGTAGACTTAATCGGGCGTATTTAAAAAAAAAAAATTTTTTTAACCAAACGTAAAGATGTTAACCCTTTAGAGTTGCAACGTGATAATCACTTCAAAAGACACCCCCCCCCCCTTCTCTCTCTCTCTCTCTCTCTCTCTCTCTCTCTCTACACACACACACACCAACCCACACACACACACACACAAGTATACATACACCCTGGGAGGCAAACACATACGCATATCATGATATATTATATATCTATATATAAATATATATATATTATATATATATATATATAATATATATATATATTCTCTTCCTATACACCTTCAAGCGAAGATGCAATGCTAATATTACTACCCTAGTGCTATTCAATTTGTATTTTAATACATTTTTATCTATTTATCAATTCTGAGATTTATTTCTGATGAGTGAGATCTCTTCTTTCTGTATTTCCTTTTACCTTCTCTTGCTCCCTAAAGAACACCTTAATATTCTCTGGAAGCTTGAATTTCCAGTCAATGACCCACTGTGGGCTTTTCCATACGAATACGGTTCATCTTCTGAATAGCAATAATAATAACCAGCCAACATGTCCAGAACCTGTGATTGACAACTAAGGTTGGTTTGAATACCAAAGGAGATGGTTTATTGGCCTTCTGTATTTCAAACGACACTCCCAACAGATTTACAAAGGCTTAGGGATCCTACCACCCCACCCCGCTTCCCGTTCGCGAACTAACACTGGAACTCTTTCTGACTGATAATAATCAGCTTTGAAAGAATGCCAGATATCCAACTTATCGCCCCCCCCCCCCCCCCCACCACCACCAACAAACTTTTAAGATAATTTCACTTATCAATCATCCTCAAAATTACAGGAATGATAGCGTAAAGGAGACGAATCAAGAGAAAAAGGCTATTATTATTATTACTATTATTATTATTACTTAACACAATTTTCACCTTTCTCTATAATCTAATTACTCCTTTTTTCATTCTTGTTCCTAATTCCCGTTGGGAATGGGAAGTGTGGTATAAAATTACTTACTGATGTACCAATAAATTTTAATGAAAAGTATTATTATTATTATTATTATTATTATTATTATATTATTATTATTATTATTATTATTATTATTTACGATTTTCAACCTTCCTTTTTTATCACGTTATTCCTTATTCTGTCTTATTCCTTATTCTATAGCAAAAGTGGTAATAATATCCATAGAGGAAGTGAGATATGAAATCAACTCTGCTGATGAATTATTATTATTTATTATATTATTATTATTATTATTATTATTATTATTATTATTAATATTTTCATTCATCTATCTATCTATCTACCTACCTATGCTTAATTCCTTCTTGGGAATATCATCACCAAAAAGATATTTTTATATAATATCTTACCATTACATAAGCCAAATATAAT
>NC_061110.1:91330407-91332907 GCF_015104395.2 Macrobrachium nipponense | reverse complement strand
ACACTTAAATCAGACGTTTCTCTAAAGTAAGGCACGAATCAAAAGTTACACATAAAATAGTTAAAGCTTCAGCCTACATCAGACGACTACTTAAAGCTGTGGCTTTTAAAACTAAAAGATTCCTCTACATATTCGGTTACCCAATATTATCCGACGAAGACGCCGAAGCTTCGTGAACCTCAGGTATTCCAAGGTCTTGAGGGAGAGATCATTTGACGCTCCAGCGTTTCTGGTTAGCGGTCGTTAGCAAATATGATAGACCAATTAATCCCTCCCCCCTCATCCCTCTCCCTTTTTTACGAGAGAGGCGTGGAGGGCGGGTAGGGGAGTGGTTATATGGATGAAGGGTTGGTGTGCCGCAAAAATGATAACGATGATGATAATAATCATCATTTGCTTCATTTTGCAGAGCGTGATTTTACTGAGAGGGAAAGCGGCTGTGAATGACAAGGCTATGAAATTGTTTGCAAGTTAAATACAACAACACACAAAACTATAGATGTGTATATAAACATATAAAGTGTTACAGAAAATTACAATTATGTAAATAATCTTGGCTTTCACCGAAAACTTTCAACATCTAGGAAAATACCGAGCAAGTGGTCTCAATAGAGCAAGTCACCGGACAATTCATGATATTGAACGACAAACAGGAAGACGAAAAAAAAAAAAGTCTCGAGTTTCCAAAATATATCGAGGGGAATCTGATCCATAGTCAAGGTCTCGTTAAAGGAATCGAAGGTTAGAGAAAGAGAGAGAGAGAGAGAGAGAGAGAGAGAGAGAGAGAGAGAGGAATTACCTTGAGACGAATTGGCAACACTGTTTTATAGTACTAAAATATTGCGAAAAGATTTAGAAAGTGAAAATCAAACTTGGATATGAATAAATTCTGGAAAAGGTCGTGACGAGTGTTAAGTAATGCTTCGAGAAACAGTCACTATTATTTGAGCACCGAAATTTTCAAAATATAACGATTCCTCGCTACTTCGAACATACTAAAAATAAGACAAAAATTGAGATAGGACGAATAACTGGTATCTCATTCCTCTTTGTAGAACAACCTAAAACCTGTCAAAAGAGCATCATGGTTAGATACATTACCAAGAAACGAAAACGTCCTTCAGCATTGTGGAAACCACACCCCAGTTACGAAATTTTAGACCAATCAGTGTCCAGAGATTGGAAGAAATAGTCTCAACCCAGTAAAATAAAGAAATAAAATAAAATATAACCTCTAAATCAACAAGTTCTAGGAAAAAAGTTGGACAGAATTACATTATGGTAGAACCTGTAACGAAAAACAAAAAATGTCATTCAAAATAAATCAGAGAGAACGAGAAGCACTACTTTGGGCGCAATAAGTTTCAAAGTGACCAAGAATGTCAACAGTTTGGTCACGGTATTGCAGACAGAATGTCATCTGTCAGACCTTTTCAAGACTGCTGATGAGGGACGTTAAGAGCTTCTCAAACTTTTTTTTTTTTTTTTTAGTTAAAATGTTTATTCCATCTGTAATTAAAATACAAAGAATCGTACACAAATACGTGAGTGGTGGTACTAAAGACTAAGCCGGGAAACAATCATCACAACTAATAAACTTTTTTCTGTAAAATAACAATATATTAGAGCCAGCAGCGCAATAATGAAGGAACGGAACCTACCTGCATTTAATTAAGTAGCATAGACGCATTCTACATTCAATCAGGGAAAACTAATTTAGAAGCGAGAGGAACATATGCAATGACGGAAGAAAACGCGCCATAAAAGATGCATTATGCGAGCATCGTCTATATAACACTATTTAGTTTGGTTGTCCTAAATGCATTTTCTTACATACATACTACATACAGATATATATATATATATATATATATATATATATATATATATGTGTGTCTAAGTGTAGAGAGAGAGAGAGAGAGAGAGAGAGAGAGAGAGAGAGAGAGAGAACTGCGATGCGTCTAAAACATTTTATTCATTAAAACATTCAGAGTTGACCATTTCACCACGCTACATAAATATGTATTCTAAGCTGCTTTCGCCCCCAGAATTGATAAAAAAAAAAAGAAAAAAAAAGTGTAGTGTGACAGAACGTGTACTTTCTTCCTGAAAGGCATTGGAGAAAGGTCCTGCTGATATTTACAAAAAATAATAATCGTTCCGTTAACGTCGGTCTAAGTCAAGGAACTCCTGAATGAGAGAGGACAGTGTTGTCCGTTAACTCTTAGTGGTCTCTTGAACAACTTCCAGCGTCGTGTCTCGTCCCTGTCACTTCAATAGGAGATTCTCCCAGACTCTGGGAGTTATGTCAAGGAAAAAAAAACGCAAAGAAAAACTTAAAAAGTTGTTATGTACTACATTGTTTTACTCCTTGTTACAGCCAGATTTGCGTGACGAGTGCTCAGGACTGTTTCCTCCAGTAGCCAGAAGCCTAGGGATGGGGGAGGGGGGGGGGGGGTGGGGGTTAAAATTCCTACAGAGCAACCGCTATTTCTGCCCC
>NC_061110.1:91325422-91327922 GCF_015104395.2 Macrobrachium nipponense | reverse complement strand
CATTTCCCAAGCCAATATATTTAGTATCCGTTTCAGGCATTAACATACGGCCATCATCAAGGATTGATTGACTGATTTGTGGCTCTTAAACTTGGCGTCGCAAGATGGCGTCATCAGGGGTATACACTAGACTAATGGTTCTCAACCAGGGGTGGGGGGGGCCGGGATTTCAGTGTACTATATGCATATTATTTGGAATGCACCTTTGGAGGCTGACATTTTGAAGGAGGGGTGTGGTGGTGGTGGTGGTGGGGGGGGGCGGTGGTGTTAATGGCATCCTGACATAATATGGTGAAAGGGTGATAACCACTGCGACTAGACCTATGTTCGAACGAAAATCAGACACACACACACACACACACACACACACACACATATATATATATATATATATATATATATATATATATACTATATATATATATATATCTATATATTATACATCTTTTATCATAAAACTAACAATATTTATTTGTACAACATACAATATTATATTATATATAATAATCAGTCAATGAGCGCTAACGACTATAATACTCTCACTGCCCTCAGACCCGAATAACCACATATACGAACCAGCGCTTGGAGTTTGGCCTGAATTCTGTATTCCATTTCCCGTCAAAACAAAACAAATAAAATACCTTCCCTTTGCCTAACCTGAAACTTTTTATATACAAATTCTAAAAAATTTAAACGTATCTCATTGGGAATTTTGACTATCAACTGGAGGAGAAGTTAATAAACCACTTATCTAGGACACTAACCTACGAAGAATATGAAGTCACGTTCTGACAAATAAGACGTGAGTGAATCATCGCAGTAAATTCAAACGTGAACTGACAAATGTAGTGTCATGCGGAGGTAGTACTAGACATGTATAAGACACGCTTCATACGAAGCAATTGAAGATACGCTATTTTTTTTACGTTTAACAAACTAAATTTTACACAAAACAAAGGATGAAAAAAGAAGAATGGAAATGTCTAATAACAATAGAACGAACGAAAAAAGAAAAAAAGGACTATGGAGATATATCTAATTAAAAAAAAATAATAACAGTAGTATGGAAAGACCATCAACGAATTCAGGCTATTTCCTTATAAAGATGAAATAGTAGTAATTGACGTTTTTCCCATCCTCTTACCAACGGTGGATGGGAAAGTATAAGAAAGATGGGAAAACTTAGCTTAGATTAAACAACTGTAAATTTAAGTAAATGCCTGTAAATAACTTCAATAAACAATATCTGTTACTTTGCAGTGTTGTGGAATTTATTGGGAAGTAGCCTCAGAGAGAGAGAGAGAGAGAGAGAGAGAGAGAGAGAGAGAGAGCCATACAAGGTTTAAAATTATATACATCCCACACTTGAAATCTATCTTAAATGCTCAATTGAGAATTCAGGTCACAATCCAGATTATATCTAATTGTTTCATCGTACGTGCACAGACAATAAAATAAATGCATACATACATATACATATATATATTATATATATATATATATATATATATATATATATATATATGTATATATATAAAGAGAGAGAGAGAGAGAGAGAGAGAGAGAGAGAGAGAGAGAGAGAGAACAAATTGTGAAAAATAAAATAAAACAAGGAGCGAATATGAGGAGGAGGAGGAGGAGGAGGAGGCGGGAGTAATAAGAATTCGTGGAACGCAAAGACTCCGACGCAGCCGAGGAGAGATAAGATCGTCATCTGCGTCAGACGCTGCGTCTTCCGTCTTCATATTCGAACGATTTACGAGCCGGGTATTCTTGTCCTAAATATTTAACCCCTACCCCATTGGCCACGGGGGAGGGGCGGGGGGTTGATAGGGCAAAAAGTTCATTTACGTGACAGTTTCCTCAAGCAACGTGTCTTTGTTTTAGAAACAGACAAGTCCTGCGTCCTGCGTCATGCGTCCTGCGTCATGCATACGAGTACATACTACTACTTGTGCAGGCGCTTGAATACTATATAGAAAAACTGTTGAAGAAAGGTATCCATGTATGTATGTGTATACATGTATTATATATGAATTTTGATAACAGCACCGTGATTCATATACATGCATTAAGCCACAAATGTCCTTTAATACCAAATTCGCTTTACTTCGGAATTATTATATTTTCATATATGTTAACCGAAGGGGAATTATATATATGTTATACATATAAATACATGCATATGTATACTGTGTATAAATATATTGTATATATGTGTGTTTGTGTATGTGTATATGCATGTGTATATACAATTACTTATGTGTCAGCGTGATTATAATCATGTATACATTATATATATATATATATATATATATATATATATATCTATATATATATATATATATATATATATATAGACAATTTCACGAATATTCCTGATACAAATCTATCTCTCATGAAAAGAAAATAATTTCCTCTCATTAGCTACTTCTTCTCTCTCTCTCTCTCTCTCTCTATCTCTCTCTCTCTCTTTCTGTACATGCTTGAGGATCGCGTG
>NC_061110.1:91307922-91320422 GCF_015104395.2 Macrobrachium nipponense | reverse complement strand
ATTACCTGCCTCTCTTTTATTAGGCCGATTCCATCATTTGACTCTTGTACCGGCAGTTGCTGCTATAAATTACACGTGACAAATTCCAGTTTATTCTATGGTTATGTTCATTTATATGGTTGAAAATAGCCGAGTTCTGTTGTCCATACCTAACTGACCGTTTGTGTTGTAATTATCTCTGGGGAAGGGATTTACCTGTAAATCCGATGTAAGATTGGTCACAGTCCTGGCATGGGATTTCGTATACCCCAGAGTCCTTTGGAGATGTCTTTTGTTGGACGTTAATCAGGGATTTGGCTAAGGTGTTTGGGTAAGTAAATACAAAGGGGTTCGATTTTCCGAGGGGGTTGGTTATTCTCTTAATCGTGTCCAGGTGGGGAATTATTATTTTATTGTTGGGTGTATCTCTGGTCTTGTCTTTAGGGGGGTCAGTAGAAAATTACGTTAGCTTGTGAATTGCTTTCTCAATTATATGGTCAGGATATTTTAAAGACGAAAGTTGCTTGCGAATTAGTTCAAATTCTTTTTCCAGGAATTCTGGGAAACAAATTCATAAGGCTATTAAGAACAAGTTACTAGCTACACCTATTTTGATAGAAATGTCATGATAGCTAAAGTAGTATTGTATGTATGAAAGTGAGAACGTTGGTTTTCTGTATATGGTAAATTTGTATTCTGTCGTATCTCTGATTATTAAAACATCAAGAAAAGGAATTTTGTTGTCTGTTTCCCATTCAACTTTAAATTTGATGCTGGGCACTAATGTGTTTAATTTCGAGAGGAATTCATTGAAATTGCCCCACCTATTATCCCAAAATGTTAGGATATCATCCACGTATCTCATCCACAGCAATGTTTTTGGGTTTTATTGCATTTATTACTGTAGTTTCAAAGTATTCCATGTACAGATTGGCTAGAACAGGACTTAAAGGACTACCCATACTACACCGAATTTTTGCTTGTAGAATGATTCCCCAGAATGAAAATACGTTATTAAGATGCACATAATTCAACTAGCTTTATTATTTTGTCAAGCGCCAATGGGAAATGATCTGAATAGGGGGATAATTTTACCCTTAAAAACTGAAGAAACGTCCTGTACTGGTACTTTAGTGAACAAGGAATCTACATCAAGGCTTAAAAGTTTTATGTTGTGAAGTGGTATATGTGCTTCTCTGAATTTGTGACAAAAATCTTCCGAATGTTTTAATGTGACTGGGAGAAAAGTGCCTAAAAAAGGGGAAAGGAGGCCAGCTAACCATTTAGAAATTTTGTAATTGAAAGCACCGGCACATGAAAACGATGGGTCTGAATGGAAGATTGTCTTTGTGAGTTTTGGGAAGGCCATAAAAATAGGGTAATTTAGGATTAATTACTTTAAATTTCTCTAATAGTTCAATACTCTTTTGTCTTTGCCAATTAATCTTACTTTCCGAAAAAATTCTGTGGGAACGTTTTGGAGGGGATTTTTCGTCAGTTTTTCGTATGTGTTTGTGTCGCTAAGGAGCTGGTTGATTTTGTCAAGGTAGAAGTCTTTGTCCATTATTACGATTTTGCCGTCTTTGTCGGATCTACTTATTATAACATCTAACTTTTTTAGCGAGTGGATGGCTATCATGAATCTGCGGGGAACAGGATATTTCTTATGTAAGTCAGTTAAAGCATTTAGTAACACTCCTTTTAAACATATCTCTTCACGGTTGTAGTTTTTGTCAGATATGAATTTATCAAAAGCCACTATGAAGTCTAGGTTGTTTTTGCGGTCTGGCATAAGGGCAAAGGATAAGCCTAAATTTAAAACTAAATGTTGATTACAGTAAGGGGGGTGTTGGATAAGTTTAAAACTTTGTCTTGTTGCTCAAGATTATTCCATGCACTATTTGTCTATTAGGTTTTTATTTAACTTGCGTAGAAGTCTGTTGGAATGAGTCACGCTATTATAGGCAGCAATGTCGGAACAGAATGAAATCAGATACCTGTATATGTGGTCCGTAGTGAGGAGGCGAAGATTAGACTGGGTTCCATATATCACTCTGCGTAGTACGAAGATGTCGTTTTTCGTATCGGTGATTCTTTCCTCCAGGAAAATCTTGTGTGAGAGAGGGAAGGGGTCCGATTGCAGAGTCCATCTCCCGAATCCGTACATTTTTGGTAGTACTTGTTCCTGGAAAAAGAATTTGAACTAATTCGCAAGCAACTTTCGTCTTTAAAATATCCTGACCATATAATTGAGAAAGCAATTCACAAAGCTAACGTAATTTTCTACCGACCCCCTAAAGACAAGACCAGAGATACACCCAACAATAAAATAATAATTCCCCACCTGGACACGATTAAGAGAATAACCAACCCCCCCCCCGTCGGAAAATCGAACCCTTTTGTATTTACTTACCCAAACACCTTAGCCAAATCCCTGATTAACGTCCAACAAAAGACATCTCCAAAGGACTCTGGGGTATACGAAATCCCATGCCAGGACTGTGACCAATCTTACATCGGATTTACAGGTAAATCCCTTCCCCAGAGATTAATACAACACAAACGGTCAGTTAGGTATGGACAACAGAACTCGGCTATTTTCAACCATATAAATAAACATAACCATAGAATAAACTGGAATTTGTCACGTGTAATTTATAGCAGCAACTGCCGGTACAAGAGTCAAATGATGGAATCGGCCTTAATAAAAGAGAGGCAGGTAATGAACATCTCAAAAGGAGGATGGATTTCGGACACGATCGACAACGTCTTCATTCAACCAACCCTTAAGAAGATTAGAGGAAGATTATCAGCGGGGGTGACTTAAAATGGCTTGTTTGTGGATGGACCTCTTGGTATAAATACCACCTTTTCTGTGAACTTTTCTCATTCATCTACCTGAAGAGGGAGAGCAGCAGTCTCTGAAATATAGTACTTTTTCTCTATTTTTGGTGTTTTTATGGGCTCCTTTTATTAGATGGAACTCTGTTGTTACAGAACATTTTTACAGTCATATATATATATATATATATATATATATATATATATATATATATATATATATATATATGTATATATATGTATGTATGTATAGTCTGTGTATAATACATGAAAACAAATGAACGGAGTATTTACTTTTCAATAACTCTTTGGAGAGAGAGAGAGAGAGAGAGAGAGAGAGGGGGGGGGAGGCGTGGCGGGGGTGAGGAAGAGAAGTTTGTTTATAAAACATAAAAAGTATAGAAACGGCACAATTACTTTTTTTAATAACCTGCCGGAGAGAGAAAGAGAGAGAAAGAGAGATTTGTGTATAATCACAAAATTATAACAAAACATTTACTCATTTAATAACTTGCCAAAGAGAGAGAGAGAGAACGAGAGAGATGAGAGAGAGAGAGAGAGATGAGAGAGGGGATGAGAGAGAGACGAAGATTGAGAGAGAGAGGACTTAGTGAATAAATTCTAAAGGCTACCCTTGACGTAAGGAAGGCGGAATGCGAGCGAAAAAACCATAAATTTTTCCGTAGTCGGTCAGACTTCTCATGCATACGAGAGAAGTTTACTTACACACACACACATACACACACACACACGCGCTAACGCACACACTCGTCACTGGCGCAAAGTTCACTTTAGCACAGATTTTCGACATCCTTTTGGAGAAATTAAAAAAAATTATATTAATTTAGTTACTCACAGCAACGCCTTAATAATAGCATTAATATATCAATTAAGCGTGTCAGTAATCAGTCACTTCACGTGATTTCACGACTGTTTTGGGTGATTTCATCAAAATAACTGATGCCATCCTCCTCTATTGAAAAAAATAAAAACATATCAGTTCAGTTACAAACAATAGCGCCTCTTTATAAAAGCAGAAATATATAAATTAAGCTTGTCGACAGTCAGTCATTATAAGTGATTTGACTGGTTGTCCTTTCAGTGAATTCATCAAGGAAAATCATTAATTCAATTTCTAAAAGCAACACATCTATGAAAAGCAGAAAAAAATAATTAATTAATTAAAGTAGAGTTATTTTACGTGATTTCACTGACTGACTGACGCGACTTCATGAGATCAAAATCTCAGACGTCGCTAACTTCAGCCGATGATTTATAATGAAACAGACCCTCTCGAATAACGAATAAAACTTCCGATTTCCTAACTGGTAGGATTCAATTAACAACGACTCACTAAGAGAGGGAATTTTAAATCTCATAAACATTTCAACGTCTCGTGCGAGACGGGCTTTCATTTGAACAAGGAATGAAACAATAACGTATAGGAAATAGTCTACGTTGGGACGTGGGAATAGCTAACATGTTCGTGAACGTGCATGATTCACTACACTATTCGTAAGACGTATACGGTTTACAGCCTATAATGTCGAATGCATTATGGGCATTGTAGGTTACAGCAGAGGGTGATTTGATGTTGTACAGCCCAGGGCCAAATCTGAAGAAATTATCCCATTCTACAGGTGAAAAACTCACCTGTTTTGTAATGTATCAACGTAAGACTAATGATAACTTGCTTTGTACAGATAACGACTAATGGTAACGTGTTTTGTACAGGTATCAAGCTACGACTAGGTAGGACTAATGATCACCTATTTTGTACAGATACCAAGGTAGGGTTAACGATCACCTGTTTTGTGCAGGTATCAAGGTAGGACTAATGATCACCTGTTTCGTACAGATACCAATGTAGTGTTAATGATCACCTGTTTTGTACAGAAATCAAGGTAGGGCTAATGATCACCTGTTTTGTACAAATACCAAGGTAGGGTTAATGATCAACTGTTTTGTGCAGGTATCAAGGTAGGGTTAATGATCACCTGTTTTGTACAGATACCATGGTAGGGTTAATGATCATCTGTTTTGTACAGGAATCAAGGTAGGGTTAAAGATCACCTGTTTTGTACAGGAATCAAGGTAGGGCTAATGATCACCTGTTTTGTGCAGATATCAAGGTAGGGCTAATGATCACCTGTTTTGTACAGATATCAAGGTAGGGCTAATGATCACGTGTATTGACTAATGAACTTGCCTACCAAAAATCAATAATTTCATTTAAATAAATCTGAAGAAATTATCCCATTCTACAGGTGAAAAACTCACCTGTTTTGTAAATGTATCAACGTAAGACTAATGATAACTTGCTTTGTACAGATAACGACTAATGGTAACGTGTTTTGTACAGGTATCAAGCTACGACTAGGTAGGACTAATGATCACCTATTTTGTACAGATACCAAGGTAGGGTTAACGATCACCTGTTTTGTGCAGGTATCAAGGTAGGACTAATGATCACCTGTTTTGTACAGATACCATGGTAGGGTTAATGATCATCTGTTTTGTACAGGAATCAAGGTAGGGTTAAAGATCACCTGTTTTGTACAGGAATCAAGGTAGGGCTAATGATCACCTGTTTTGTGCAGGTATCAAGGTAGGGCTAATGATCACCTGTTTTGTGCAGGTATCAAGGTAGGGCTAATGATCACCTGTTTTGTGCAGGTATCAAGGTAGGGTTAATGATCACCTCTTTTGTGCAGGAATCAAGGAAGGGCTAATGATCACCTGTTTTGTACAGATATCAAGGTAGGGCTAATGATCACCTGTTTTGTACAGATATCAAGGTAGGGCTAATGATCACGTGTATTGACTAATGAACTTGCCTACCAAAAATCAATAATTTCATTTAAATAAATTCTTGTTTCCATTTTTTTCTGATAGAAATCCACGGACTTAAGAATGCAGCACTCAAAGCCTTATGAGTTCAAAGAGCCTTTAGACTCACAGTTGCAATGAAAACCAAGAGCCTTTATCAAACACGACGGATAAAAAAAAAATGCTAACGCAAGAACGTAAATAAACGCAAACAAACGTAAATCGTTTGTTAAACGTTTATTCACGAACGAGAACAGAATTCACTGGTTGGCACATATCATCGGGGACAATTACTAGAACCACCCATGGCAACTGTTTGAACCCTCTCCCTTTCGGCTTGAGAGAGAGAGAGAGAGAGAGAGAGAGAGATTCCTTTCTCTTGTGTATGAGAGAGAGCATCTTATTTTCTATTATGTATGAGAGAGAGAGAGAGAGAGAGAGAGAGAGAGAGAGAGAGAGAGAGAGAATTCCCTTTCTCTTGTGTATAAGAGAATCATATTATCTGTTATGTATGAGAGAGAGAGAGAGAGAGAGAGAGAGAGAGAGAGAATTTCTCTTTTGATTGTGTATGAGAGAGAGAGAGAGAGAGAGAGAGAGAGGTTAACAATCAGGAAAATCAGATGTAAGTAAAAAAAAAAATCTGGGTGACAGTCCGGTATGCATTGTTTACAACCTCTTGACGTCACAGTCATCAACACGTCGTGAGAGTTAGCATTCAGCTGACAGATGTACGACGAACTCCGAAATCGCTGCCTGACGCGTCGACATCACTTTCCTCAGATACGCTCGAATTGACCAACATAAACAACAACAACAACAACCAAAAACAACCAGCAAAGCGCAGGCAGCCAAGCGCGCGCGTGTGCGCCGCGGAGACATTCCTGTTGGTACGTTTCTCTTAAGTAACATTATTGTACGCCAGCAGATTGAGTTATAAAAAGTGTGACGTAACAGGTATTTTAAGCGCAGTGCGTTCGGCACTTGTTCGTGACGAACCAGATGGCGACAGCAGAAAGAGAGAGAGAGAGAGAGAGAGAGAGAGAGAGAGAGAGATGAGATGGGAATGTGAAGGTCGCTCAGGGTATTAAGGTTATAATATATATAGTAGTTTTTTCTTTCTCTAAGTTTTTTTTCTTAACTTGTATATAAAAAGGATAGATCGCTCGTCCACTTTCCTTTTTAATCGTTCTATATCTTATTATTCCATTTCATGCTGAGGTAAGACTGGAGGCATAAAATAAATGTGTGATAATCATAGAATTTTTTTTTACAAGTATATATTGAAGGCTACTTGACTTAACTACCGACCATCACAGAATTTTTGCCCTGTGCAATTTTTGAAATTCGAAAATGACAAAAGTTTCTGTTGTGAAGTTTTGTAAAGAAAGAAAAAAATTAAAATTTCATTTTGGAAGTATCCTAATCCTCCCCATACTCCCCTCCCCACCCATACTTTCTTGCCCCCAAAACCCCCCAACCCAACACCTTTCCCACTCCCCACCTACACTGATCGTTAATCAACTACTGTGAGATTAACCCAGTCTTGCGCTGGCACGGGCTCTTGCTCCTAAAGCAGCCCGCATTTCGTAATTAAGCATCGAATATTTTTTTTTACATGCGACGTAGCACTTCAATTCAACCAGTCATGCCACTCTAATCAAATGAACTAACAGCACCATATGTTTCAATTTCCAACTGGTTAGTTGATATGAATGGATGACGTCACTGTAGCCAGCCAATCACGAAACGACACGTGGCGCTCCTTGACTGGTTACTCGATGTTTTATGAGTCTCATCTGCCGAAATTACCTTTCTGTTGTTTTTATTATTATATTATTATTATTATTATTATTATTATCATTATTATTATTATTATTATTATTTGACAACCAAGATCTTTTGCGTTGAGAAAATCGGTTAATCCAATGAATTAAGGCGGTATTACAAGACAGAAGAAAATTTTTGGTAAAAACAACCGAATGAAGGTTTAAATATCTAGTTTTACAAGTTTTATTTATACATTGTTGCCAAATGTATGATAACGTCCATGATTATACAAATTATTATCCCTTAATCTTTTGCGTTTTTAAGTCACAGCAACGAATGAAACAAAGCGCCTTCACTCGATCATTGTAAACGTGACTGATAAATTAAGTGAATCTTCCTCTAATGACTCTCAGTGTTGATGACATCATTTGCATTTCATGAAAAACTCTTGAAAAGTGTTTGAAGAGATATTCGCCAACAGGTGCCACATCTCTGAACGTGTCAATTCATTATAAATTCTAAGACTACGTTAATGGGAATTCCTCAGTGATTTTTATATTATTTATCATCCCGTGAATGACGCCACAGCCGTTATAACTCCATTTAGACTCCAGAGCAAGAGAGATACATGACTTGAATATGATATTTAGGCCTATGGCCTAGCGCTGGGACCTATGAAGTCATTCTACGCTGAAAGGGAAATTGAAAGGAAACAGATTGTAAAGGTGTAATACAGAGGGAAAACTCGCAGTTGCACTCTGAACAAAATTATTAATAGGGTGGAAAAAAAAAAGATGCAAGAAAGAGAATATGAACGGAAGTACAGTTAAGTATATCTTAGTTTATCCTGACCACTGAGCTGATTAACAGCTCTCCTAGGACTGGCCCGGAGGATTAGATATTTTTACGTGGCTAGGAACCAATTGTGGGATCCGAACCACATTTGATCGAGAAATGAATTTCTATCACCAGAAATAAATTCCTCTGATTCCGCGTTGGCCGAGCCGAGAATCGAACTTCGGACCACCGGATTGGCAGCTGAGCGCGAAAACCACTCGTCCAACGAGGAACTACGGAAGTACAGTAAATGGAATGAAAGACGTTGCCTACAGTGCACCTGACTATAATGCTTCCCTCCAAAGAAAGATAGATATATAACGTTATCGTAACTTCAATATGACACTAGAAGTAACATTCACAAAATACATTCATTACTTTTATTTTAGTCATTTTGACAAAGCCAACTGACAACTGACACATACTGTCAGTTACGAATCTTTTTCAATAAGAACAAAAACAACAACAAACTGACCAAATGCAGAAGCACAATGAATCATTTTCCGATTTTTTTTTATTTTCAGTAGCACGATTTTTTTTTTAAGTGGGCGAAGGGCATTAATGGAAGCCCACCAGACTGGAAAACTGATTCCAGTGGCTATGGCTGGATCTCTCACGCTTCGAAAAGCCGAACACAAAAACCGAGCAATTAGGTGAAAATTATTCCCAAACACTTAGCATACTACATCCTCCGTAGCCTTCAATGCATTTTGTTAATGACTCGTGGTACACTCCAGTGGATACGCATTCGGGTTAACCTAGCGGAGTAAGAACAAAAAAAATCTGATGTAAAAAAAAAACACGTAAAAAAAACACGTCATAAAAAAACTGATGTAAAATAACGATGTAAGAAAAAAACTGATGAAAAAAACAATGTAAAAAAAAGAAAATAAACACGATGTCAAAAAGTTATGTAAAAAATGTCAGAAAAAGTTATGTAAAAAAAAACGATGTCAAAAAAAGAAAAAAAACACGATGTCCAAAAAAAGTTATGTAAAAAAAACGATGTCAAAAAAAAGAAAAAAAAACACTTAAAAAAAACCACACGATTGGTCCAAAAAAAAACTGATGTCAAAAAAAGATGTTAAAAAAAAAAAAAAAAAAAAAAAAAATCGTCCAAAGATTTCTCTTCTCGTTTGGCTGCATCTTTTCTACCCAAAAACCTTTGGCGACGGATGTATTCAAAACAGCTCTGTTTGTTAAGTTACAATGACAAAAGAGAATGTATGAGAAACTATTTGGTTGAAAATTGGTCCCCCGCTCACCCCCCCACCCCCCTCTGCAGTGTGACGATATTGTCATGACCCTCTGAATGGGGTTCTTTATCAAGGTATGTTTTTGTGTTGTTTACATCAACCTAACTCATTATTATTATTATTATTATTATTATTATTACTATATTATATAATATTATATATATATATATATATATATATATATAAATATATACATATATATATGTGTGTGTTGTAGATGCAGCTATTATCAGTACCACTCATAATAATAATAATAATAATAAATAATAATAATAATAATATGAATAATAATGGTTTAGGTTGATGCAAAACACATAAACATACCTTGAAAAAGAACCCCATTAATATTATATATATATATATATATATATATATATATATATGTATATATATATATACGTATATATATATACATATATATATATATATATATATATAAAATATATATATTAATTCTTCTAACTTGTATATATAAACACATATACAGCTTAGGTTTCGAATCCTGGCAGGGACAGAAGTACTGATCATACACAATGCCGTCTGTATGAAAGTTATTCCCCCCAAGTGTTCAGTTCTCGTCCACCGTGGTTCGAGCCCACGAGACTACGATCTTATTATCATCAACTAAATGAATAATTCCCCTTCGGTTATCATATGACATATGTGAAAATATATTATTTCTGAGGTAGAGCGAAATAGTACGAAAACAAGATTTGTAGCTTAATGCTTATATATATATATATATATATATATATATATATTATATATATATATATATATATTATATAATATATATAGATATATATATATATATATATATATATATATATATATATATATAGCTTACATATATAAGTAGGATATAAAGAATCCCCCGATGATATCCAACCATCCATTCACCCCGAATTCCTTCGCTGGCTCATGCGCCCCCCCCCACCCCACCCCACCCCCCTAAAAAACAGGCCTACTTCGGTCATAATCTGTTTTCATCCAGATTACTGAGCAGCTGCGCATTTTTATACCATCCGCTGGAGCGACGCGCGCCCGCGCATTCCATACGCATGAGTGCCTTCGTGTGGGTAATAACCTTAATGTGTGGGAACCGCTGTTGGGATGCAGAGAGAGAGAGAGAGAGAGAGAGAGAGAGAGAGAGAGAGTTTTGATAGTCAAAATTATAAAGTACTAATTCACTATATAAAATATCATGAGAGAGAGAGAGAGAGAGAGAGAGAGAGAGAGAGAGGTTTTGATAGTGAAAAAATGAATCACGAAACTTGATTCACTATATTCATTAGAGAGAAGAGGGGGGGACCCGTTGGAGGAGGAGAGATAGAGAGAAGAGATAGGGAGAGTGAGAGAGAGGAGAAAGAGAGAGAAGTTTTGTTTTAGCTAGGTAACAACTTATAGAATTGAATTCACTATATTCATGAATTCATGAGAGAGAGAGAGAGAGAGAGAGAGAGAGAGAGAGAGAGAGAGAGAGAAGTTTTGATAGTAAAAATGATAGAATTGTCACTATATTCATGAGAGAGAGAGAGAGAGAGAGAGAGAGAGAGAGAGAGAGAGAGAGAGAGAGAGAGATTACCTTCGCCTTCAATACACCCTAAGTAAAATGAGATAACTCAACCTGTCGGTAATGTCATCGCTTAACTACAAGTGAAAGTATAAGATGAGATGCAAATAAAAATATTATTCATTTATAAATTGTTCAGATCCTTTTAACGGAATGGGTTCGAAACAACATAGAAAATTATTATTATTATTATTATTATTATTATTATTATTATTATTATTATTATTATTATAGAAAACATGAGTCACGCCAAACAAAATGAAATTAGTTTATATTATCATGAAGCAACAGAAACTGATAAATACATGGAGGAATAAATAAGTAAATGAATAAAAATTAAGGCAAAGAAAAACGATATCTAAACCCCTTCTTTGACCTGAGAGCGACGCTTTCCGGATCATCTGTTAAGAAGTTTCTTTTTTTATTTTCATTTTTTTTTTAACGGTCTGCAATCCTAGCGCTCCATTTTGATAACGGCGTCCCTGTCTTGCATATACGTCGTCGGCTTTCCTCAGACACTTCCAACTTCAAGATGGAGGACGGACAATGTCATTTACTGCTCCACTATCATCTCAGAGTTCACTTTTATGACAGAGGGTTATTCTCATACTACTCTATTTGTTCCTGTCTCGTAAGAGTTGATTTTGCTAACTTACCTATATACACAGCTGCTTGTATATTTAATTATCTATTTACACTATATTTATTTATTAATTCCTATTCTATTTTTTATTTTTTAATAACATCTCTTCATTCTTTATTTCCCGTTACCATCTGTTACTTCTTTCTATTGGACACCGTTATATTCTTTGAAGCTTGAATTTCTAGTCATGATATTCCATATGAATAAGGTTCATCGTCTGAATAATAATAATAATAATAATAATAATAATAATAATAATAATAATAATAATAATATAATAATAATAATAACGTATCATCACAGTCTAGAATCACTGTATTTGCACTCTCTCGGATTATTTTTTCGTTACTGCATCATCTTCATTATCATGATAATCATCATCAGTGTCAGCAATTCTCGTATATATATATATATATATATATATATATATATATATATATATATATATATATATATATATTATATATATATATATGTATATATATATATATAAATAATAAACAAGGTAAACAACTACTCAAACTCGACCACAACGTAGGCTTTCGGAGGGAGGTAGAGCAATGTCGACAGGATTCACTTAAAATAACAGCACAGCATCCCCTTGGCACTTCACCCAATACGCCTGAAATGTTGACGGGGGTAAAAGTACGGTGCAAACTTTAAAATCGTTACTCTGGCATAAAACGCGACGCGTGTGTGAATGGTCTGATTACACGAACATTATGAATAATACTCTTCTCTTACACACCCATAGACACACACATTATGACTGGTC
>NC_061110.1:91285113-91305113 GCF_015104395.2 Macrobrachium nipponense | reverse complement strand
ATCTCGTTTCGTACCTATTTCGCTCTACCTCAGAAATAATATATTTTCACATATGTCATATGATAACCGAAGAGGGAATATTCATTTAGTTGATGATAATAAGACCGTAGTCTCGTGGGCTCGAACCACGGTGGACGAGAATTGAACACTTGGGGGGAATAACTTTCATACAGACGGCATTGTGTATGATCAGTACTTCTGTCCCTGCCAGGATTCGAACCTAAGCTGTATATGTGTGTATATATGTAAGTTAGAAGAATTAATATATATAATATTATATATAAGATATATATATATATATATATATAAGATATAATATTAATATGGTTCTTTTCAAGGTATGTTTATGTATTGTTTTCATCAACCTAAACCATTTATTATATTTATTTTTACTATTATTTTTTATTCATTATTATTTTATTATTATTATGAGTGGGTACTGATAATAGCTGCATCTACAACACACACACTCATATATATATATATATAAGTCATATCACATTTCCGTGATTCATATACATATATCGAGCTACTATGTCCTTTAATATATAATTCGCTCTACCTCAGAATTAATATATTTTCATATATGCTTAACCGAAGGGGAAATTTTCTCGATAATAGATTTGCCTGGACCAGGGCGCGAACCTATGGATCCTTTCAAACCCAGGAACGTCAGTGAAGCTTTAACCTACTACACCACCGCGAGAGGCTAAAAGTTCATGTCGCCTCTCACCCTCATATACCTTTTCGCGCGCAGGTAATTAGTGGTTTGGAGACAACATCAACCCACCTCGACTCCGGTAGTGTTTGTAGTGCTTTTGACAGCACGTAGCCAATCTATAAGTCATATCACATTTCCGTGATTCATATACATATATCGAGCTACAATGTCCTTTAATATCTAATTCGCTCTACCTCAGAATTAATATATTTTCATATATGCTTAACCGAAGGGGAATTTTTTCTCGATAATAGATTTGCCTGGACCAGGGCGCGAACCTATGGATCCTTTCAAACCCAGGAACGTCAGTGAAGCTTTACCTACTACACCACCGCGAGAGGCTAAAAGTTCATGTCGCCTCTCACCCTCATATACCGGAGTCGAGGTGGGTTGATGTTGTCTCCAAACCAACTAATTACCTGCGCGCGAAAGTATATGAGGGTGAGAGGCGGACATGAACTTTTAGCCTCTCGCGGTGGTGTAGTAGGTAAAGCTTCACTGACGTTCCTGGGTTGAAAGGATCCATAGGTTCGCGCCCTGGTCCAGGCAAATCTATTATCGAGAAAAAATTCCCCTTCGTTTAAGCATATATGAAAATATATTAATTAATGAGGTAGAGCGAATTAGATATTAAAGGACATTGTAGCTCGATATATATATATATATATATATATTATATATATATATATATCTATATATACACATATATATATATATATATATATATATATATATGTTATATGTATATATATATATACATATATATATATATATATATATATATATATATATATATATATGTATATATATATATATATATATATATATATATATATATATATATATATATATATAGTATATATATATTGTAGATGCAGCTATTACCAGTACACTGCTAATAATAATAATAATAATAATAATAATAATGGATAGGCTAATACAAAAAACATACCTTGATAAAGAACCCCATTCAGAGGGTCATGAGAATATCGTCCACACTGCAGAGGGGGGGGGTGGGGGGCCGGGTGAGCGGGTGACAATTTCAACCAAATAGTTTCTCCATACATTCTCTTTTTGTCATTGTAATTAACAAACAGAACTGTTTTGAATCCATCCGTCGCCAAAGGTTTTTGGGTAGAAAAAAATGCAGCCAAACGGGAAGAGAAATCTTTGGACGATTTTTTTTTTCGTTTTTTTTTTTTTTTTTTTTTTTTTTTTTTTTTTACTTTTTGTTTTTTTACATCTTTTTCTGTCAATCAGTTTTTTTTTGTTGGACATCGTGGTTTTTTTAAATTGTTTTTTTTCATTTTTTTGACATCGTTTTTTTTACATAACTTTTTTGGACAACGTGGGTTTTTTTAAGTGTTTTTTTTTCTTTTTTTGACATCGTTTTTTTACATAACTTTTTTTGACATTTTTTACATAACTTTTTGACCTCGTGTTTTTTCTTTTTTTACATTGTTTTTTTTTTCATCAGTTTTTTTACATCGTTTTTTACATCAGTTTTTTATGACGTTTTTTTTACGTGTGTGTGTGTGTTTTTTTTTTACATCAGATTTTTTATTGTTCTTACACCGCTAGGTTAACCCGAATGCGTATCCACTGGAGTGTACAACGAGTCATTAACAAAATGCATTGAGGGCTACGGAGGATGTAGTATGCTAAGTGTTTGGGAATACTTTTCACCTAATTGCTCGGTTTTTGTGTTCGGTTTTTCGAAGCGTGAGAGATCCAGCCATAGCCACTGGAATCAGTTTTCCAGTCTGGTGGACTTCCATTAATGCTCTTCGCCCACTTAAAAAAAAAAAAAAACCGTGCTACTGAAAATAAAAAAACTCGGAAAATGATTCATTGTGCTTCTGCATTTGGTCAGTTTGTTGTTGTTTTTGTTCTTATTGAAAAAGATTCGTAACTGACAGTATGTGTCAGTTGGCTTTGTCAAAATGACTAAAATAAAAGTAATTAATGTATTTTGCGAATGTTACTTCAAGTGTCATATTGAAGTTACGATAACGTTATATATCTATCTTTCTTTGGAGGGAAGCATTACAGTCAGGTGCACTGTAGGCAACGTCTTTCATTCCTTTTACTGCACTTCCGTAGTTCCTCGTTGGACGAGTGGTTTTCGCGCTCAGCTGCCAATCCGGTGGTCCGAAGTTCGATTCTCGGTTCGCCCAACGTGGAATCAGAAGAATTTATTTCTGGTGATAGAAATTCATTTCTCGATCTAATGTGGTTCGGATCCCACAATAATCCGTAGGTCCCGTTGCTAGGTGACCAATTGGTTCCTAGCCACGTAAAAATATCTAATCCTCCGGGCCAGTCCTAGGAGAGCTGTTAATCAGCTCAGTGGTCTGGATAAACTTAGATATACTTAACTTAACTGTACTTCCGTTCATATTCTCTTTCTTGCATCTTTTTTTTTTCCACCCTATTAATAATTTTGTTCAGAGTGCAACTACGAGTTTTCCCTCTGTATTACACCTTTACAATCTGTTTCCTTTCAATTTCCCTTTCAGCGGAGAATGACTTCATAGGTCCCAGCGCTAGGCCATAGGCCTAAATATCATATTCAAGTCATGTATCTCTCTTGCTCTAGAGCCTAAATGGAGTTATAACGGCTGTGGCGTCATTCACGGAATGAAAAATAATATAAAAATCACTGAGGAATTCCCATAACCGTAGTCTTAGAATTTATAATGAATTGACACGTTCAGAGATGTGGCACCTGTTGGCGAATATCTCTTCAAACACTTTTCAAGAGTTTTTCATGAAATGCAAATGATGTCATCAACAGTGAGAGTCATTAGAGGAAGATTCACTTAATTTATCAGTCACGTTTACAATGATCGAGTGAAGGCGCTTTGTTTCATTCGTTGCTGTGACTTAAAAACGCAAAAGATTAAGGGATAATAATTTGTATAATCATGGACGTTATCATACATTTGGCAACAATGTATAAATAAAACTTGTAAAACTAGATATTTAAACCTTCATTCGGCTGTTTTTACCAAAAATTTTCTTCTGTCTTGTAATACCGCCTTAATTCATTGGATTAACCGATTTTCTCAACGCAAAAGATCTTGGTTGTCAAATAATAATAATAATAATAATGAATAATAATAATAATAATATAATAAAAACAACAGAAAGGTAATTTCGGCAGATGAGACTCATAAAACATCGAGTAACCAGTCAAGGAGCGCCACGTGTCGTTTCGTGATTGGCTGGCTACAGTGACGTCATCCATTCATATCAACTAACCAGTTGGAAATTGAAACATATGGTGCTGTTAGTTCATTTGATTAGAGTGGCATGACTGGTTGAATTGAAGTGCTACGTCGCATGTAAAAAAAAAATATTCGATGCTTAATTACGAAATTGCGAGCTGCTTTAGGAGCAAGAGCCCGTGCCAGCGCAAGACTGGGTTAATCTCACAGTAGTTGATTAACGATCAGAATATGAAATTTAAATTTTTTTATCTTTACAAAACTTCATAATGGAAACTTTTGTCATTTTCGAATTTCAAAAATTGCACAGGTGAAAAATTCTGTGATGGTCGGTAGTTAAGTCAAGTAGCCTTCAATATATACTTGTAAAAAAAAAAAATTATTATCACACATTTATTTTATGCCTCTAGTCTTACCTCAGCATGAAATGGAATAATAAGATATAGAACGATTAAAAAGGAAAATGGACGAGCGATCTATCCTTTTTATATACAAGTTGAGAAAAAAAACTTAGAGAAAGAAAAAACTATTTATATATATTATAACCTAAATACCATGAGCGACCTTCACATTCCCATCTCATCTCATCTCTCTCCTCTCTCTCTCTCTCTCTCTCTCTCTCTCTCTCTCTGCTGTCGCCATCTGGTTCGTCACGAACAAGTGCCGAACGCACTGCGCTTAAAATACCTGTTACGTCACACTTTTTATAACTCAATCTGCTGGCGTACAATAATGTTACTTAAGAGAAACGTACCAACAGGAATGTCTCCGCGGCGCACACGCGCGCGCTTGGCTGCCTGCGCTTTGCTGGTTGTTTTTGGTTGTTGTTGTTGTTGTTTATGTTGGTCAGTTCGAGCGCATCTGAGGAAAGTGATGTCGACGCGTCAGGCAGCGATTTCGGAGTTCGTCGTACATCTGTCAGGTGAATGCTAACTCTCGCGACGTGTTGATGACTGTGACGTCAAGAGGTTGTAAACAATGCATACCGGACTGTCACCCAGATTTTTTTTTTTTTATTTTTTTTTTTTTTTCTTTCATCTGATTTTCCTGATTGTTAACCTCTCCTCTCTCTCTCTCTCTCTCTCTCTCTCTCTCTCTCTCTCTCATACACAATCAAAAGATAAATTCTCTCTCTCTCTCTCTCTCGCTCTCTCTCTCCTCTCTTCTCTCACTCATACATAACAGAAAATATGATTCTCTCATACACAAGAGAAAGGAAATTCTCTCTCTCTCTCTCACACACACAAGAGAAAGGCGAAAGAGAAATTCACTCTCACTTTCTCTCTCTCACTCTCTCTCTCTCTCATACATAATAAAAAATAAGATGCTCTCTCTCATACACAAGAGAAAGGAATTTCTCTCTCTCTCTCTCTCTCTCTCTCTCTCTCTCTCTCTCTCTCTCTCTCTCTCAAGCCGAAAGGGAGAGGGTTCAAGACAGTTGCCATGGCTGGTTCTAGTAATTGTCCCCGATGATATGTGCCAACCAGTGAATTCTGTTCTCGTTCGTGAATAAACGTTTAACAAACGATTTACGTTTGTTTGATTTTATTTACGATCTTGCGTTTACATTTTTGTTATCCGTCGTGTTTGATAAAGGCTCTTGGTTTTCATTGCAACTGTGGGTCTAAAGGCTCTTTGAACTCATAAGGCTTTGAGTGCTGCATTCTTAAGTCCGTGGATTTCATAAGAGAAAAATGGAAACAAGAATTTATTTAAATGAAATTTTATTGAATTTTTGGTAGGCAAGTTCATTAGTCAAATACACGTTTTTTGGATCATTAGGCCCTCCCTTGATAACCTGCACAAAATTAGGTGCAATCAATAGCCCTACCTTGCTACCTGCACAAAAAAGGTGACATTAGCCCTACCCTTTGATACCTGCACAAAACAGGTTGATCATTCAGCCCTACCCCTTGATACCTTGGACAACAAAACAGGTGATCCATTAGACCTACCTTAATAAAACCTGGGCACAAAACATGTAAAATCATTAGCCCCATACCTTGGTAATTGTACAAAAAGGTGACATTAGCCTACTTGAGTTCTGTTGCAAACAGGTGATCATTAACCCTACCTTGGTATCTGTACAAAAGAGGTGATCATTAGCCCTACATTGGTATCTGTACAAAACAGGTGATCATTAGTCCTACCTTGATACCTGTACAAAACACGTGATCATTAGCCTTACTTTGATATCTGTACAAAACAGGCGATCAATAGTCCTACGTTGATACCTGTACAAAACACATGATCATTTGTCCTAACCTGTACAAAACAGGCGATCATTAGTCCTAGCCTGATACCTGCATAAAACAGGTGATCATTAGTCGTAGCTTGATACCTGTACAAAACACGTTACCATTAGTCGCTATCTGTACAAAGCAAGTTATCATTAGTCTTACGTTGATACATATACTAAACAGGTGAGTTTTTCACCTGTAGAATGGGATAATTTCTTCAGATTTGGCCCTGGGCTGTACAACATCAAATCACCCTCTGCTGTAACCTACAATGCCCATAATGCATTCGACATTATAGGCTGTAAACCGTATACGTCTTACGTATAGTGTAGTGAATCATGCACGTTCACGAACATGTTAGCTATTCCCACGTCCCAACGAAGACCATTTCCTATACGTTATTATTTCATTCCCTGTTCAAATGAAAGCCCGTCTCGCACGAGACGTTGAAATGTTTATGAGATTTAAAATTCTCTCTCTTAGTGAATCGATGTTAATTGAATCCTACCAGTTAGGAAATCGGAAGTTTTATTCGTTATTCGAGAGGGTCTGTTTCATTATAAATCATCGGCTGAAGTTAGCGACGTCTGAGATTTTGATCTCATGAAGTCGCGTCAAACAGTCAGTGAAATCACGTAAAATAATTCTACTTTTGACAGGATTAATTAATTATTTTTTTCTGCTTTTCATAGATGTGTTGCTTTTAGAAATTGAATTCACTTAAAGGACAACCAGTCAAATCACTTATAATGACTGACTGTCGACAAGCTTAATTTATATATTTCTGCTTTTATAAAGAGGCGCTATGGTTTGTAACTGAACTGATATGTTTTTATTTTTTTCTATAGAGGAGTCTGACATCAGTTATTTTGATGAAATCACCCAAAACTGTCGTGAAATCACGTGAAGTGACTGATTACTGACACGCTTAATTGATATATTAATGCTATTATTAAGGCGTTGCTGTGAGTAACTAAATTAATATAATTTTTTTTAATTTCTCCAAAAGGAGGTCGAAATTATTATTATTAATAGGTGTTAGTTTTTCCAAGGACCATCTGAATCTCAAGTAGACTCTTCTCGGGCTGGTAGGAGGTCGAAAAATCTGTGCTAAAGTGAACTTTGCGCCAGTGACGAGTGTGTGTGTTAGTGCGTGTGTGTGTATGTGTGTGTGTGTGTAAGTAAACTTCTCTCGTATGCATGAGAAGTCTGACCGACTACGGAAAAATTTATGGTTTTTTCGCTCGCATTCCGCCTTCCTTACGTCAAGGGTAGCCTTTAGAATTTATTCACTAAGTCTCTCTCTCTCTCTCTCTCTCTCTCTCTCTCTCTCTTTGGCAGGTTATTAAATAAGTAAATGTTTTGTTATAATTTTGTGATTATACACAAATCTCTCTTTCTCTCTCCGGCAGGTTATTAAAAAGTAATTGTGCCGTTTCTATACTTTTTATGTTTTTTAAACAAGCTTCTCACCCCCGCCCCCTCTCTTCCCCCCCCCTCCCCCCCCCCCCTCTCTCTCTCTCTCTCTCTCTCTCTCTCTCTCTCTATCTCTCTCTCTCTCCAAAGAGTTTATTTGAAAAGTAAATACTCCGTTCATTTGTTTTCATGTATTATACACAGACATACATACATATATATAATATATATATATATATATATATATATATATATGTATATATATATATATATTTATATATATATATATATATATATATATAGAGAGAGAGAGAGAGAGAGAGAGAGAGAGAGAGAGAGAGAGAGAGAGAGAGGTACATATATACATTATATAATATAACCTTGAACGATAACATGACCGACTGTTGAGAGAAGCATGTTAAGTTATTCAGGATACGGAGGATGAATCTTAGCCATTAGCCGAAAGCCTTCTTAACCGTGACGTAGAGGCCCCTTTTAGCGGCATATTTAGTCATTTTTCTTCCCCATTTTCACGACTTCTCTAACTCTCTCCAGCTCTTCCTTTTATCTCCATTTGGAATCCCAGCAAAGGAAGGTGTTAATTGAGAGAGTAACTTCAAGAATGTGAAACATTCTTCTTATGGATAGGTCTAGGCGTCATGCTGGTTCGATATGAGTTCTGGTGTTAACTAGTGTTCGTTTGAATGTATATACGCGTGTTAAATGCTCTGTGTGTTGCAGAAGCACTGCAATTGCAATTGTAAGTCAGTCAGTAATGTCCACCTCTATATTTGTGCATATCATTGTAGTAATCATCTTCTTAGGCCTAAGTTCTTTTTCTCTTTGAATCTTCAGTTGAAAACCGTTATGGACCGAGTCAGTAGACTATAAAAACATGGCTCCAAAGAAAGATCAGCCTGCGGAGAGAGATATGTTATAGAAAAAGTAAAAAATAAGTGAATAGATAAATAAATATGAAGGTACAGAAAATAAAAACGACACATTTGAAATTCATGAGACGTTCGCCGACTGCCTGAGTGACTGTGCTCCCGCTTAAATATCAGATCAAACTCCTCCACATTTTAGTTGTAGCTACCCAAGGCAAAACTCTTAACAAACTTCAGTCCAAAATATGAATACGAATCACATTCGCACCGTGTGAATGACCTGGCCAAAACCTTTAAGGTAAAATATCTATACACATTACAGTTAGGGACTTTGCTTTACCTAGGTCTAGGGAATACCTCGGTGGTCACAGCTGACTCACAAGAGCGCGTGTCAAGATCAAACTGGGTGGTTTTTCTGGCGGGATTTTCGACTTTAGCCTTCAATTGAACCTTTTTCCTAGCAAGGAATATCTCTTAAGTCATCTATTCTGTCTATTCAGGCTGGTCACCGATTTTAAGGCATTAATAATCAGACAGATAGATGACTTATTGAATGGTCTGTTCAGGACTATCTAGCATAGCCAGTGAACAACTGTAAACTCTTACGGCGCATCAGATAGATATGAATGACTCTACTTATACCCAGTTTTTTTCCATCTGTCCATCCGCCTATGGTATTTTTGTATGGTAACACTGCGTCCCGGGCTTTAGACAGTTACATTCAGCTTACATTCAACGTTTATAATAATATCCTATTTCGAATATTAACGGTGTAATTCGCATACAGTAAATTATTAAAACACTTTTCAGTTGCAAATGTACACCCAGATATCCTTTTATTTACCTAAAACTTACACATAGCGTAACTATCTAAAGCCCGGGACGCAGTGTTACCATACAAAAACACCACAGGCGGATGGACAGATGAAAAAAAACAGAGTATAGTGTAGTTCTCTTTTGATGAATGATTCGCTCGCCTATTTAAGGCTTGGAAAAATAGGGTGTTGTAGTGCGTATGTAATTATTGAACTTATATTCGTAGTCGTGTTTATTCTCTCTCTCTCTCTCTCTCTCTCTCTCTCTCTCTCTCTCTCTCTTTTTACCTAATGAAAGTGCTACGGAAAAAAACGGCTAATTACAGCATTGCATAATACCTCATGACGCAGTTTACATTCCACGACGCGCGCGCGAGTGAGAGAGAGAGAGAGAGAGAGAGAGAGACGCCACACGTGTACATAGTTATGTAAATGGGGAATTCGTCAGGATTTAAACCAATATTCCAAATCATCTTCATTTTTCTCCCGGATAAATTTGGGGGTTTGTCATCATCATTACATCAACACATATTTATGTAGTACTTGAATGTTTGTTGCATTTCTCTGTACTTTGGAGCTCTCTCTCTCTCTCTCTCTCTCTCTCTCTCTCTCTCTCTCTCTCTCTCTCATTAGGACACTGAATAGACAGTAAAACCTGCTCCTAGAGATAAGTAAGCGCACTATGTCTCTTCGGATGGACTAACAAGTCCTTGAGACTCTAATAATCCTTGTAACTCATATATATATATATATATATATATATATATATAATATATATATAAAGATATATACATGTGTTCTTACTTTATATATACATATATATATATATATATATATACGTATATATATATATATATATATATATATATATATATATATATATATATATATATATATATATATATATATATATATATATATATATTCGGAAGAAATTCACCCGAAAGTCAACTAGTTACAGATAAAAAATGCAGTTAAGACCAGACAAAAAAAAAAATAAATAAATAAAAAAAAAAAAACAATAGGGTCACTTCCCGAAATAAATCCTCTCGTGTCACTTCATCTTGAGGAAAAGGAGACTGACTGACTTTAAATCATCCTCCCCCTACTTTCAACTTTCTGAAAAAATTATCCATAGTATTTCGGGACGCCACCTGATCTCCTCTCGCCGAAGTTTCGGGAGTTTTCAGAAGTTCGCGAGTTTCAGAATTTAGGCGCTTCTGAAATTCAGAAGATCGGGAGAATTCTTGAAGAATTGATCGTCTTGGGTTATATCTGATTCCCGAATGTCGTCGGTGAAGATCCGCTTACTGTTGGAATTTGGAATTGGAATGAGAAGCGTTGGAACGCTGCTTTTTATTTATGTATTACTGGGTAATTTATTGGTTTTTCCCCTCTTTCTGTATTTCTCGTTGGAAGCTTGAATTTCGAGTCATTGGCCCCTGCGATGGGCTTGTTCCATATGAATAGGGTTCGTCTTCTGGATAATAATAATAATAATAATAATAATAATAATAATAATAATATAATAATAATAATAATAATAATAATAATAATAATAATAATAATATTAATAATAATATAATAATAATTTATTCTTTAGGGTGCAGAGAAAGTTTCGAAAGCTTTTATAACATTTCACAAGAATTTTTAATAATTATATTATTGTGGACCCCTTGGAACATTTTATGACCTCTCGTAATAATAATAATAATAATAATAATAATAATAATAATAATAATAATAATAATAATAATAATAATAAGAAAAGTGATGGACTCGTAAGGAGGCAAGATGCAACCCGGAACCCTACACTATAAAAACCACCCAGTCGAATAGGATGACTGTGATATACCAACAAAATAAATAATAATAATATAATAATAATAATGTCTGATACACACATGCTTACTTCCAATCCTCTTAATGATTTTCTTACTATCTTTGACGTAATTTCAAGACGGGTACCGTGTGTAGTACCCGTATAAGATCTTCTTCCGTTGCCTTCCTCCCAGCGTCGGCTGAAAAAAAATAGCGAATTTCTGTCCGGCAAAATCCAGGATCTTCATCCAAGACTTTTTTTATCTCCGGATCCTCTGGTGTGCACTGAGATGTGGCTGTGGCTTTTCTGTTTTCTTACTGTTAACCCCTTTTTGTTTTACCATTTTTATTGAATTTTTACTTTTTTTTTTGCTCGTGCAGATTTTTTATCTAATATATATTTTTAATATTATTCATCTTTATGTTTTCAGTAGATGATGAACGTACTTCTGCGGTAAATAGTGTTATAATTTAATATAAAACCAGTGGTGTTTTGGAAATTACACCTGGTACAGAAATATTATTATTATTATTATTATTAGCAGGAGCCTCGTCCCGCCGCCCTTGAAGACGTCACTCTCTTTTACAAGGGAAGTATTTCATAAGAAATACAAAGAGGACGAGCGAGCCCTTCGTACCATCATAGAAAGGAACGTCTCCCCCACGGACCCTTGCGAAAAAAGTGAACTAATAATTTACTACAAGAGCAAGAAGACCAGTGGCCTGATTATGAAAAACATCCAGCCCCCGTGTTGCAGGACCCTCTCAGAAAACTAACGTTGTCTACCAGTACAAATGCCCTGTCCGGGAATGCCCCGGCGCTTACATTGGTATGACGACTATGCGATTTTCGAAGAGGATATCCTGCCAGCTCAGGAAGGCGCCATCCATAATCATGCCAAAAACGCCCACAATACCAGGATAATTAGGAATGACATTATTCCTAATATCAGAATTATCGATAAGGCAGCAGACCACCGTCGCCTCCGCCTCTTGGAGGCCCTACATCGGGAAGGAGAGACCAGCCTCAACACACCAAGAGACTTCACTCCTCCCGACGGTGGCACGAAGGGCGCCGCCCGCCAGCACCATAGAGCCGATCGAACGGGCCAATCAGGTGCCCCCGTCTATAGGCAATGGAAAAAAACCTTCCCAATACTACGCTCCCAAGTCTTCCAGCGTCCGCACGAGAAGAGCAGTGCGAGCTTCACCTCTGCAAGACGGCTTGACTCAGGGACTTAATCCTCTGTTCAGCCAATGAAAATGCAGCGCCCATCAGACAGAGCACCTGGGACACAATAAATACCGCCGAAAACGACCCCATTTCAATCAGTTCAAGCTCACCTTTCCTTGAAATGAACCGATGATACGGTTGGAAACGTTGGAAATTATTCCGTTGCACCCTTAGACTAAGATTTGTTAACCACTTTTGTTATCATATCAATAAAATTAGTATTTTTGAAAACCATTTCTTTCACCGAGATATGAACATCGGCCAGCTATTAGCAAATATCAGCCCTGATGAGAAGAGAATAATAAGAAGAATTGAAAAGACCATATATAAAATCAATTCCACTGATGCTGCCATCATTTTAACAAAATATTATTAGTTATTATTATTATTATTATTATTATTATTATTATTATTACGAAAGGTCATAAAAACGTTTTCTATGGGAGTCCACAATAATATGATTGTGGATCTTGAAGAATATTATTATTATTATCATTATTAATTATTGTTATTATTATCCGGGTGAAAAATTACTAGTAAAATTGAAATATATCGGTTAGTTTAGTCTGTTCAAAATATTTCAGAGATACATTCCTGTATAATTCATTTGGTCTGAGCATATTGGACGGAAAGTGTTGCCAACTTACAATATAAATAATTTAAGCTGCTGGTACACTTTCGTACAACCCACCAAGTCATTATATTGCAAATAAATGAATAAATAATGAAAGCCTTCCTTTAATTTTACCGGTCTATTTAACCCTCATTTAGGGATCAAAGCGAAAGCACTCGATTAAGAGAAGAAAAAAAAAAACAGTTCCCCCGGAACACGTCGGCAACCTCAGATCTTTTCTCTTCAGTACGAGTTCTTGACGTGTTATAATTTTTCCCCTCGAATAGATTCTCCCCCTCTTGAGTTTGATGTCATTTGCAATTTTTTGATCAAGTTGGCGTCTTCTAGAATGTTAGCTGTCACGATGGGTGCCCCAAGGAACCGTGAAGTGTGTGTGGATCTTTATATATAATTTAAATAATAAAATAAAGATGTCGTTTGAGGTTTGTAGGTCACAAGGAAATCGAAGATTTGGGATGTATATCCGGAATAAGTTAGTTTCCATACCACCAACTTCTTTTTTTTTTTTTTAGATAAAAGTATAATTCATTATGTATACTTCTCTGATTTAACATACAGCTAAGACGTGAATGATAGTTAAAGTGGTGATGGTACGACGCTTTTATTAAGTGTTAATACTATTACTTACACAATAAGAAACCGAATTTTTACTGAAAGAAACTTGGATCTTCAAAGGCACGCGATCCTCAAGCATGTACAGAAAGAGAGAGAGAGAGAGAGAGAGAGAGAGAGAGAGAGAGAGAGAGAGAGAGAGAGAGAGAGAGAGAGAGAAGTAGGCTAATGAGAGGAAATTATTTTCTTTTCATGAGAGATAGATTTGTATCAGGAATATTCGTGAAATTGTCTATATATATATATATATATATATATATATATATATATTATAAATTATACATGAGTTATAATCACGCCGACACATAAGTAATTGTATATACACATGCATATACACATACACAAACACACATATATACACTATATTTATACACAGTATAACATATGCATGTATTTATATGTATAACATATATATAATTCCCCTTCGGTTACATATATGAAAATATAATAATTCCGAAGTAAAAGCGAATTTGGTATTAAAGGACATTTGTGGCTTAATGCATGTATATGAATCACGGTGCTGTTATCAAAATTCATATATAATACATGTATACACATACATACATGGATACCTTTCTTCAACAGTTTTCTATATAAGTATTCAAGCGCCTGCACAAGTAGTAGTATGTACTCGTATGCATGACGCAGGACGCATGACGCAGGACGCAGGACTTGTCTGTTTCTAAAACAAAGACACGTTGCTTGAGGAAACTGTCACGTGAAATGAACTTTTTGCCCTATCACCCCCCGCCCCTCCCCCGTGGCCAATGGGGGGTAGTGGGGGCGGGGGGGTTAAATATTTAGGACAAGAATACCCGGCTCGTAAATCGTTCGAATATGAAGACGGAAGACGCAGCGTCTGACGCAGATGACGATCTTATCTCTCCTCGGCTGCGTCGGAGTCTTTGCGTTCCACGAATTCTTATTACTCCCGCCTCCTCCTCCTCCTCCTCCTCCTCCTCATATTCGCTCCCTTGTTTTATTTTATTTTTTCACAATTTGTTCTTCCATTCTCTCTCTCTCATCTCTCTCTCTCCCCTCTCTCTCTCTCTCTCTCTCTCTCTCTCTCTATATATATATATTATATATCATAATAGGACTATATATATATATATATATCATATATATTATAGATATATATATACATATACATATATATACATATATATATATATATACAATATATAGTATATGTATGTATGCATTTATGTATTGTCTGTGCACGTACGATGAAACAATTAGATATAATCTGGATTGTGACCTGAATTCTCAATTGAGCATTTAAGATAGATTTCAAGTGTGGGATGTATATAATTTTAAACCTTGTATGGCTCTCTCTCTCTCTCTCTCTCTCTCTCTCTCTCTCTCTCTCTCTCTCTCTGAGGCTACTTCCCAATAAATTCCACAACACTGCAAAGTAACAGATATTGTTTATTGGAAGTTATTTACAGGCATTTACTTAAATTTACAGTTGTTTTTTTTTTTTTTAATCTAAGCTAAGTTTTCCCATCTTTCTTATACTTTCCCATCCACCGTTGGTAAGAGGATGGGAAAAACGTCAATTACTACTATTTCATCTTTATAAGGAAATAGCCTGAATTCGTTGATGGTCTTTCCCAATACTACTGTTATTTTTTTTTTTTAATTAGATATATCTCCATAGTCCCTTTTTTTCTTTTTTCGTTCGTTCTATTGTTATTAGACATTTCCATTCTTCTTTTTTCATCCTTTTGTTTTGTGTAAAATTTAGTTTGTTAAACGTAAAAAAAATAGCGTATCTTCAATTGCTTCATATGAAGCGTGTCTTATACATGTCTAGTACTACCTCCGCATGACACTACATTTGTCAGTTCACGTTTGAATTTACTGCGATGATTCACTCACGTCTTATTTGTCAGAAACGTGACTTCATATTCTTCGTAGGTTATGTCCTAGATAAGCGGTTTATTAACCTTCTCCTCCAGTTGATAGTCAAAATTCCCAATGAGATACGTTTAAATTTTTTAGAATTTGTATATAAAAAGTTTCAGGTTAGGCAAAGGGAAGGTATTTAAAAATGTTTTTGACGGGAAATGGAATACAGAATTCAGGCCAAACTCCAAGCGCTGGTTCGTATATGTGGTTATTCGGGTCTGAAGGGCAGTGAGAGTATTATAGTCGTTAGCGCTCATTGACTGATTATTATATATAATATAATATTGTATGTTGTACAAATAAATATTGTTAGTTTTATGATAAAAGATGTATATATATATATATATATATATATATATATATAGATATATATATATATATATATATATATAAATATATATATATATATATATGATGTATGTTGTGTGTGTGTGTGATTTTCGTTCGAACATAGTCTAGTCGCAGTGGTTATCACCCTTTCACCATATTATGTCAGAATGCCATTAACACCACCGCCCCCCCCCCACCACACCACCACACACCCCTCCTTCAAAATTGTCACCCTCCAAAGGTTGCATTCCAAATAATATGCATATAGTACACTGAAATCCCGCCCCCCCCCACCCCTGGTTGAGAACCATTAGTCTAGTGTATACCCCTGATGACGCCATCTTGCGACGCCAAGTTTAAGAGCCACAAATCAGTCAATCAATCCTTGATGATGGCCGTATGTTAAGCCTGAAACGGATACTAAATATATTGGCTGGGAAATGTATTAATAGAGCAGCACAGAATATTTATTTTTGTTTTTGAAGAGATGAGATGAGATGCAGGAAATTGTTGAAGCGTGCCAGAGAGCGGTGATGGTTGACACATGTGCATTAGTACCACTTGACGGAAATAAAATCCAAATGACTCCAGTTAAGCGTACGTACATATATGTACATATACATACATAATATATTTATATATTATGTATGTGTGTATGTGCGTGCGTGCGCGCGATCACGCATTTGGAATTCCACTACCTTTAAATGCCTGTAGTAGCCTTTCCCGTATGTGTAACGGATAAGACCTGGCGAAGAGAGAGAGAGAGAGAGAGAGAGGAGAGAGAGAGAGAGAGAGCAGGAAACCAACATTTAAAAGGACTGACATCGATGGACCATTAAAAATGCCAGAGAGAGAGAGAGAGAGAGAGAGAGAGAGAGAGAGAGAGAGAGCCCCTATTTGGGATGGCGACCAGCACGTGTGAACGACCGTTGCAGATCCGCTGTTGGTTGTGTGTGTGTGTGTGAATGCTCCTAGGAATTCCACTCTTGAAAGGAAACAGAGAGAGAGAGAGAGAGGTGGGAGAGGGAGGTGGTGGTGGGAGGTAGAGGGAGATAAGATGAATCAAAGGAGAGCGAGAGAATGCGCTGGGAAAGAAGAGAAGAGGAAGAAGAATCCGGATAAGAAAGGAACGAAGGGAGAGAAAGAATAATGAAAGAAAGGAATGAGAGAAAGAAGGTAGAAAGGGCCACAAAAAAAAAAAAAAAAAAAAAAGTCTTTAAAGTCCTCAGATATGTCAGCAATTCCTAAAGTGTTTTCTGTGGTCTCGTCTTAAGAGGCAGTGAATGCCGTTTGCTGTAATGCTGTCTTACTGGCTTGGAGCACAGCAATCTGGGTAGTACTAGCAGTATTAACAATAATATTACCCTATATAATAAATAATATCGTTGCTAGCAATGTCATTCATAAGTGCTATCATTGCGTTTTATATTCCTTTCAAGTTTTCCTTCTAAAAATCATAGTACTAGTAGAAGTAGTATTAGTGAAAACAAAATAATTATCGGGGAAAAGCATGTATTTAAAACCTGGGACAAAAACATTCTGTACAGTGATGCTCAAATCTCATGCAACATGATTCCATAAGATTTCGTTCAAAATTCACCAACTGGCAACATAGCAAGCTCCATATTTATCTATTATTTCAATGCGGAAACGCGATTATTGCATACAATATGGACATAATATGTTTCACAAGAGTGAAATCTGTCATATATGTCAAAACTGTAAGAAAATGTCACGTGTAGCAAATTTCAGAAAAAAAACTCTTTGAAACATTTTCAAAACTTTCGTTCACACACCGCTGAAGCATTTGACCAAAATGAAGTCGTCATCAAGCATCAGTTCCAATGTTAAATAAAAAAAAAACGAAAAACAAATGTCATAACATTCATAATGCTTCCAAAGCCAACATAAAATTTAAAATAGTCCTATTAGATTGCTTTTACATCTCAATGCTGAAAAATAGTAAATATGTATATACAAAAGTAGAATGCGCCCACCGATATCAACGTGTGAGCGGAGCGTGTGTGACGTAACATTTGTGTCAGTGCAACAACCACCACCCGGTGTAACATAAGTAGGTCTACACTGAGTAGCGTCAATGAAATTATCTTGAAAAAACTTATTTTATATGTGTTACAGGAATATTTGCATTTTCATACATAATTAATTGCTATAATTCTTAAATACTTAAAAAATTATGGCATACAAGTAAATATTCGCCCATGCAATTATTCTTTTGTCAAAGCCAAGATATTATTCTTAGGCCTAGGTGTTAGATTTCTTTACTTGATAATTAACAGTCACATCTCTCTATTAAAAATTTCTGGCCAGAAAGCAAATGAGGTTATCTACACATTCTTGTTCTTCAAGTTACCTTATGAAAGGATAAATTATACACCAAAAGCGAGGAGAAGGACTTTTAAGAAAATATTTTAAACCAGTTGAAAAACAAGTGTTCCATACGCCTTGATATTAATACTTATGATATTTCGATTAATAGTCATCTTCTCCATATAATCAAAATCATCATCTTATATTCCTCATAGAACAGGTAATCTCTACAAATAAAAACATTAGTAACATTATATCTCATAAGGCTTAGATTATTCTTTTAGGCCTATAATTCATTTTGCAACATATAGGAAGCGTAAACGCAGCCTAAAACTTCAACATTCAAAGAAAATTGGTTGTAATTCATGTTCCCGTTGTATTCGTAAAAAAAAAAAAAACAGATGATCTCTACAAATAAATTCATTAATAACAGATTATATCTCAGAAGGCTTGATTATTTTTTTAGGCCTATAAAACATTTTGCAACATACAGGCAGCTTAAACACAGCCGAAAGCTTCAACATTCAAAGAAAACTTCTTGTTTTAATTCATATTCCTACGTTTGAATATGTTGTTATGACTGTTGAGCTATTAGGTCTACTGTCAATGCAGCAGACGTAGTTATGTTGACCATTCCGAGGAGCATGTAAAGTGTGCTTTCATTGATGGCACAGCTAACCTTATCACACCGCATTTTGAACTTAGCAGCGTAAAAAAAGAAAATCAGTTCAAATCACACAGATTACGAATTATACCAATGCATAAAAGGGATCATATTTATATAACCATAAGGAAAATAGGGCTAGCTGTGAATTCACAAACTTTTCGACATGTATGACATTAGAAAAAAAAATAAAAGTATCACATACTTGGCAACATCACGTTGAGTCTGAGAATCTGGGACGATACAAAAAGAATCATGTCGCTTGAGATTTGAGCACCACTGTACTTTTCATTTGCTTATAGAAAATAAAGTTACTATTGCGCTACAAATGTAATGCTCCGTTGATTAACCCGTTTCCACCGTAGAGGGGCTTATATTAGCCTGTTGCTATTGTGCAGTAGTGGGTCCGTTATTGGCCTAGGAAAACTTAATCGATTTTTTATTTTTTTCATTTTCACACATCCTGTTTTTTCAAATACCGATGAATGAAAGTTGATACATACATACATAAATTAATTAGTACTACTGTTTGTACTTCGATTTAATTACAGTGGAAGTATATACTATATATATATTATATATATATATATATATATATATATAATATGTATATATATATATATATATATATATATATATATATATATATATATATATATTACAAACATGATACCCGTGCCCGATATTAAATAACACTTAGCATACCACAAGTATGTGCAAATTATATTAATATATATATATATGTGTGTGTGTGTGTGTGTGTGTGTATAAAAAGGGCTTGGGATATATGAGGGTAAAGCTCTTTTTACTCTAGCCCTGCAAGGAAGTGTAATTTTCCATTGGTCGTGCGTTTCAAGCCACAGTCTAATCTCCTTCTCACCAATCACTGATACCGTTGTTTTAAAGTACTATGAGTGTTTTTTTTTTTTTTCTCTCTTTCTTTTTAGAGCCTTTGATTTTCCAGCTCTGCACAGAGTCGAGTTCCAAAAAAAACCACTCGCTCAGGTTGTTTATGGTCTCTCTTGCCCATTTTCGGGTCATTTTTCCGTGACGCGTCCATTTCCCCGACCGCAATGATAGCCTATACCTACAATTACTGTGGGAAAAGTTGCGTTTTTCCCTACGATTATAAGATGGGGCAGAAATAGCGG